>NC_088219.1:30134381-30434381 GCF_036934945.1 Oncorhynchus masou masou
GCGCGTTGACACCGGCCTCGGGGACGACCCGGAGGGCGAGGTGCAGGGCGATCCGGATGGAGACGGTGGAATTCTGATAACATGGAAGGATCTAACACGTCCTCCACCGGAACCCAGCATCTCTCCTCCGGCCCGTACCCCTCCCAGTCCACGAGGTACTAAAAGCCCCTCGCCCGACGTCTCGAATCCAAAATGGATCAAACAGAGTACGCCGGAACCCCCTCGATGTCTAGAGGAGGCGGAGGAACATCACGCACTTCAGCCTCCTGGAGTGGGCCAGCCACCATCGGCCTGAGGAGAGACACATGGAACGAGGGGTTAATACGGTAATGAGTGGGTAGTTGTAACATAACATACCTCGTTCACTCTCCTCAGGACTTTAAACGGCCCCACAAACCGCGGACCCAGTTTCCGGCAGAGCAGGCGAAGGGGCAGGTTTCGGGTCGAGAGCCAGACCCTGTCCCCTGGTGTGAACACTGGGGCCTCACTGCGGCGACGGTCTGCGCCAATTTTCTGGCGCCTTATGGCACGCTGAAGGTGGACGTGGGCTGCCTCCCAGGTTTCCTCAGCGTGCCGAAACCAATTGTCCACCGCAGGGGCCTCAGTCTGGCTCTGATGCCAAGGAGCCAGAACCGGCTGATACTCCCTTTCAATGTGTATTAGGGTAAGGTTAGTGGAGGAGTGACGTAGCGAGTTCTGAGCCATCTCTGCCCAGGGCACGAACTTCGCCCACTCCCCCGGCCGATCCTGGCAATAAGACCGCAGAAACCTACCCACATCCTGGTTAACTCTCTCCACCTGCCCATTACTCTCGGGGTGAAAACCTGAGGTAAGACTAACCGAGATCCCCAGACGCTCCATGAACGCCTTCCAGACCCTTGATGTGAACTGGGGACCCCGATCAGACACTATATCCTCAGGCACCCCATAGTGCCGGAAAACGTGTGTAAACAGGGCCTCTGCAGTTTGTAAGGCCGTAGGGAGACCGGGCAAAGGGAGGAGACGACAGGACTTTGAAGACTAGGATCAGGATCGTGGTGTAACCCTGTGAAGGTGGAAGATCAGTCAAAAAATCCACCGACAGGTGCGACCATGGCCGTTGAGGAACGGGTAGAGGTTGTAGCTTACCTCTGGGCAGGTGTCTAGGAGCTTTGCACTGGGCGCACACCGAACAGGAAGAAACATAAATCCTCACGTCCTTAGCTAAAGTGGGCCACCAGTACCTTCCTTCAAGACAGCGCATCGTCCGACCTATCCCAGGATGACCAGAGGAGGGTGACGTGTGAGCCCAATATATCAATCGGTCGCGGACAGCAGACGGAACATACAGACGACCAGCTGGACACTCAGGGGGAGAAGGCTCTGCACATGATGCCCGCTCAATGTCCGCGTCCAGCTCCCACACTACAGGCGCCACCAGACACGAAGCTGGGAGTATGGGAGTGGGATCCATGGACCGCTCCTCTGTGTCATACAGCCGAGACAATGCGTCTGCCTTAACGTTCTGGGAGCCTGGTCTGTAAGAAAGAGTAAACACAAAACGAGTGAAAAACATGGCCCACCTTGCCTGGCGAGGATTCAATCTCTTCGCCTGCCGGATGTACTCCAGATTGCGGTGGTCAGTCCAGATGAGAAAAGGGTGTTTAGCCCCCTCAAGCCAATGCCTCCACACCTTCAAGGCTTGTACGACAGCTAACAGCTCTCGGTTCCCCACATCATAGTTTCGCTCCACCGGGCTGAGTTTCTTCGAAAAGAAAGCACAGGGGCGAAGCTTCAGTGGCGTACCCGAAAGCTGAGAGAGCACTGCTCCTATCCCAGCTTCGGATGCGTCCACCTCCACTATGAATGGCAAAGAGGGATCCGGATGAGCCAGCACAGGCACCGAGGTAAACAGAGTCTTCAGGTGCTCAAAAGCCCTGTTCGCCTGAGACGACCACTGCAAGCGCACCGGGCCCCCCTTTAGCAGTGAGGTAATGGGAGCTGCCACCTGACCAAAACCCCGGATAAACCTCCGGTAGTAATTGGAAAACCCCAAAAAACACTGCAACTCCTTTACCGTGGTTGGAGTCGGCCAATTACGCACGACTGTAATGCGGTTGCTCTCCATCTCCACTCCTGAAGTGGAAATCCGATGCCCTAGGAAGGAGATGGATTGTTGGAAAAACAAGCATTTCTCAGCCTTGACATATAGATCATGCTGCAACAGGCGACCAAGCACCCTGCGCACCAGGGACACATGCTCGACGCATGTAGCAGAGTATATCAGAATATCATCGATATACACCACTACACCCTGCCTGTGCAGGTCCCTGAAGATCTCATCTACAAATGATTGGAAAACTGATGGAGCATTCATCAACCCATATGGCATGACCAGGTACTCATAATGACCTGAGGTAGTGCTAAATGCCGTCTTCCACTCATCACCCCTCTTAATACGCACCAGATTGTACGCACTCCTGAGATCCAATTTTGTGAAAAAACGTGCCCCGTGCATTAACTCAATAACCGTATTGATCAGAGGTAGCGTGTAACTATATTTCACTGTGATTTTATTAAGACCTCGATAATCAATGCATGGGCGTAAACCGCCATCCTTTTTTTTCACAAAAAAGAAACTCGAAGAGACGGGTGAAATGGATGGCTGAATGAACCCCTGATGCAGGGATTCAGAGACATATGTCTCCATAGCCTCCGTCTCCGCTTGCGACAGGGGATACACGTGACTCTTGGGATATGCAGCGTCTACCAGGAGATCTATCGCACAATCCCCCGTCGATGGGGTGGTAATTGAGTCGCCTTCTTTTTACAGAAGGCGAGAGCCAAATCGGCATATTCGGGGGAATGCGCACGGTGGAGACCTGGTCTGGACTTTCCACCGTAGTAGCACCAACGGAAACCCCTAAACACCTACCTGAGCATTCTCGCGACCACCCCGTGAGAGCCCTCTGTGGCCAAGAAACAGTGGGGTTATGACAAACTAACCAGGGTAGGCCTAGCACCACAGAATACGCAGGAGAATCAATAAGGAAAAGACTAGTCTTCTCCTTGTGACCCTCCTGCGTTATCATACACAAAGGTGCGGTTACCTCCCTGATAAACCCTGACCCTAATGGTCGACTATCTAAGGCATTAATAGGGAAAGGCATATCCACAGGAACAATAGGGATCCCTAAACTATGAGCTAGACTTTTATTAATGAAATTCCCAGCCGCACCTGAATCTACTAGTGCCTTATACTGGGAATGCAGTGAAAAATCAGGAAAAGAGACAGAGACAAACATTAGTGCATCAGAGGGCTCTGGATGAGAATGGTGCCTAATCACCTGGGGTGACGCCAGAATGCCCTGCCTGCCCTCTCTATTCCCAGAGGAACCAACCCGGCACCGATCAGCAGTGTGCCCTCTGCGACCATGAATGGTGCTCGAGCGGGAACCCCCTCCGGTCTCCCTGCTCACCATCCCTCCCAATTCCATAGGTTCGGGAGAGAGGGTGCGGGAGGATGGAACAACCAGACCCCGATCTAGACGTCCACGAGTAGCCAGCATATTGTCCAGCTTGATGGACATGTCCACCAGCTGGTCGAAGGTGAGGGTGGTGTCTCTACAGGCCAGCTCCCGACGGACGTCCTCGCGTAGACTACAACGGTAATGGTCGATCAGGGCCCTGTCGCTCCATCCAGCGCCGGCAGCCAAGGTCCGAAACTCCAAAGCAAAATCCTGGGCACTCCTCGTCTCCTGTCTCAGATGATAGAGGAGCTCACCCGCTGCTTTGCCTTCAGGTGGGTGATCGAATACTATCCGGAATTGGCGGGTGAACTCCTCAAAATGGTCCAACGCCGCATCCTCCCTTCTACACACAGCGCTGGCCCATTCCAGGGCTTTCCCGGTGAGGCATGAGACGAGGGCGTAACTCTTCTCACGGTCAGATGGTACTGGGGAGGCCGTGGCTAGATATAAGTTCAGTTTGAGGAGGAAACCCTGGCAGCCGGCAGTATCTCCGTTGTATCCCGTGGGTAGGGATAAATGGATCCTCGATTCCGGAGAGGAAAAAATGTTCACTGGAGATTCCGGTTGTGGTGGTGGTGGTGCTGGAGAAACTCCCTGTCTCTCCCAGCGATCCATTTTCTGGACAATGTGCTCCATGACGGAGCTGATACAGTCAAGCTCCCTCGCTTGTTCCTGAACGCGTTCCTCCAGGTCCATGGGCATAGTGTCCTCTCCTGCTGACTTCATATATATTGGTCAGAGATTCTGTCATGCACAGGTGTAATAGGTGGCAGGGAAGTCAGGCGCAGGAGAGTCAAACTGAGTGTAAAATGGAGTCTTTTAATACAGTTCCACGAGTATGCTCCATAACAATAAATGAACAAACAAACCAAACATGGGTACGAGGACCCGACGCGCACCTATGCAACAATCACACTATACTGACAACAAAACAATCTCTGACAAAGATGTGAGGGGAAACAGAGGGTTAAATACACAACAGGTAATGAATGGGATTGAAAACAGGTGTGTGGGAAGACAAGACAAAACCAATGGAAAATGAAAGGATCAATGATGGCTAGAAGACCGGTGACGTCGAACGCCGAGCACCGCCCGAACAAGGAGGCAACGACTTCGGTAGAAGTCGTGACAGAGTCTCCTCCTACACATCTGTACAAACATTGTATATTTACTGCCCAGCAGGAAACTAAGTAATACGTCCATAAACTTTATTTCTCCCTTAACGTGATCTGACTTGACCTTGACCACTTCATCACTAATCCATAACTCTCTCCCCTTATCAATGCCTGCCACATGTGATTGCTTCCCTGCACTCAGCACATTCCAAGCTTAATTGCACACACTATATACCTTCCTCCTACAGATAACCATTAACTTCTGGTGTAGACACTAACCCTAAGCACTCAATAATTCAATAGGATACCTAATATAATGTAAACGTTATACATTACCCTCTCTCCCTCAGTGACATGAATAAATATATTTCATATTCTCAGAAGCCAACAGTATACATCATCCAATTTGTATGTAATTGTATGATCAAATAATCTGTATGATACCAAACATCCTCTAATTCGTACGATATTGCACATCCATTATTCCATTCATAATGTAACCTAACATAACATTTGAAACTAAATGGAGTGTCACAGATTTACATACAAAATAATACTAATTGCTCTGAGACCACGTTGCATAAACACAGATCTCTGCCTTGTAATTAAGCAGCCTAAGAGCAGGGAGCGATTGGGGCATTGCTATGGATGAAGAGGATGAGGCTGCCCACTAATTATAGCCTCACTGGGGCAGAGTAAAGCATCAAAACTGCAGGATACGATTACATGACTGGTTCAAAGCAGATAAGGCGTCTGTAAAATCTTAGAGACACAGGCCCAGAGGTATATGCTGTGAAGCATCTGAGGGAGACAGCTACTAAAAAAATACATACACACACACACACACACACACACACACAGAGAAAAAAGGGAACACAATGCCTACTCACAAAACACAACACCGTAGAAACAGAAATGTACAGTAATTCTTCACATAGCAATTCTTCACATAGCAAAAAATAAATAAATACATGGAGTGTGAAAACTGACACAAGGAAACAAACAGAATCCACACAAAAAAACATACAGTACATAACAAAAATAGAGAAAAATGAGACACTGTAGCCTACTGAGAGACAAACTCAAACAAAGAGTAAAACTGATTAAGTTTTAGAGCAAAAGGTCATTTGGTTTTGTACCGACTGATTGAGAGAGAAAATCAGCCCTGAAGACCACTGCAGACAAGAAATTGATCAAGAATAGAAAGGCTGTGGGGAAATAAAGGAATGAACTACTACATAGGCATTCTGTATCATGATGCTCCACAAACAATCCAGTGGAGTTCCCATCTTAGTTATGACAGACTCTAATGAACACAGCAATTTGTATTTAGTTGTGTAATGCAAGAGGTTAAAACTTCTTCGGGATCGGTGTCCCTTCCACGGCTAATGCGATTAGCAGGAGGTTGTATGTAACAAGAACATTTCCCAAAACATAGACATATCTGATATTGGCAGAAAGCTTAAATTCTTGTTCAGCTAACTGCACTGTCCAATTTACAGTAGCTATTACAGTGAAAGAATACCATGCTATAGTTTGAGGAGAGTGCACAGTTTTGAACATGAAGTTATCAATAAATAAATTAGGCACATTTGGGCAGTCCTGATACAACATTTTTAACAGAAATGCAATGGTTCATTGGAGCTGGGCTGGAAAAATACATTATGGCCTTTCTCTTGTATTTCAACGATGGTACAAAAAAAATACAAAATAATGTTTTTTTTTCTTTCTTTGCATGATCTTTTAACAGATCTATTGTGTTATATTCCCCTACATTCCTTTCACATTTCCATAAACGTCAACGTGTTTTCTTTATTTTAACTATTTTCTATATTGTAGAATAGTGGAGAATAATAATAGAATAATAATAGAATAATAGTGGAGACATCAAAACTATGAAATAACATAGTAGTAGTAAACAAACAAATCTAAATATATTTTAGATTCTAGTGTCACGCCCTGATCTGTTTCACCTGTCCTTGTGATCGACTCCACCCCCTCCAGGTGTCACCCATCTTATCCCCTGTGCAACGGTTTTCATGCGGTGAAAGAGAGTCGGACCAAAATGCAGCGTGTAGATTGCGATCCATGTTTAATGAACAAAACGTAACACAAATCCAAATACAAACACTACAAAACAAAGAACGAAACGAAAACCGAAACAGCCTAATACTAGTGTAAACTAACACAGATACAGGAACAAAGACACTAAGGACAATCACCCCCGGTAACCACAGGAAGTTGGCGCAGGTCTCCTACCTAGCGTCGCCATACTCCCTGTGAGCCACCCCCAAGAAATTTGGGGCTGACTCCCGGGCTTCCAACCACGTCGCCGCGCTACCTCCTCATACCTGAGCCTCTTAGCTCTCGCCGCCTCTAGTTCTTCTTTGGGGTGGCGATATTCTCCAGGCTGATCCCAAGGTCCTTCTCCGAATAATTCCTCCTCCCATGTCGATACCTCCTTTTGTTGCTCCTTGGGCGGCTACACTCCCCTGGTTTAGCCCAGGGTCCTCTCCCGTCGAAGATTTCCCAAGTCCCAACGTCCTTTTTACGCTGCTCCTGCTGCTGCCTTTGCTGTTTCTCCTGTGGCTCCTGCCTGTTCACACGCTGCTTGGTCCGTTTGTGGTGGGTGATTCTGTAACGGTTTTCATGCGGTGAAAGAGTCGGACCAAAATGCAGCGTGTAGATTGCGATCCATGTTTAATGAACAAAACGTAACACGAATCTAAATACAAACACTACAAAACAAAGAACGAAACGAAAACCGAAACAGCCTAATACTAGTGTAAACTAACACAGCTACAGGAACAAGGACACTAAGGACAATCACCCACGAAACACACAAAGAATATGGCTGCCTAAATATGGTTCCCAATCAGAGACAACGATACACACCTGCCTCTGATTGAGAACCACTTCAGACAGCCATAGACTTAACTAGAACACCCCACTAAGCTACAAACCCAATACCAACACACCACATACAAAAACCCCATGCCACACCCTGGCCTGACCAAATAAATGAAGATAAACACAAAATACCTTGACCAGGGCGTGACACCCTGTGTATTTATACCTGTGTTCTCTGTTTATCTGTTGCCAGTTCATCTTGTTTGTCAAGTCAACTAGCGGTTTGTGTATCAGCTCCTGCTTTCCCCAGTCTCTTTTCTCATACTCCTGGTTTTAAACCTTGCCTGTCCTGACACTGAGCCCGCCTGCCTGACCACTCTGCCTGCCCCTGATCCTGAGCCTGCCTGCCATCCTGTACCTCTGCCCCACCTCTGGATTCCCAACCTCTGTCTGACCTGACCCAGAGCCTGCCGGCCATCCTGTGCCTTTGTCCCTGTTGCTGTAATAAACATTGTTACTTTGACACAGTCTGCATCTGGGTCTTACCTTTATCCTGATATTTCTTCAAAGTAGCCACCCTTTTCCTTGATGACAGCTTTGCGCATACTTGCCATTCTCTCAACCAGCTTCATGAGGTAGTCACCTGGAATGCATTTCAAGTAACATGTGTGCCTTGTTAAAAGTTAATTTGTTAATGCGTTTGAGCCAATCAGTTGTGTTGTGACAAGGTAAGGAAGATAGCCCTATTTGGTAAAATACCAAGTCCATATTATGGCAAGAACAGCTCAAATAATTAAAGAGAATTTATAGTTGATCATTATTTTAAAACATGAAGGTCAGTCAATCCTGAAAATTTCAAGAACTTTTCCACAAGTGCAACTTTTCTTCAAGTGCAATATTCTTCAAGTGCAGTCACAAAAAAGTGATGAAACAGTAGCTTTCATGAGGACTGCCACAGGAATGGAAGACCCAGAGTTAGCTCGCTGCAGAGGATAAGTTCATTAGAGTTACCAGCCTCAGAAATTGCAGCCCAAATAAATGCTTCAGAGTTCAAGTAACAGATACATCTCAACAACAACTGTTCAGAGGAGACCGCGTGAATCAGGCCTAATTGCTGCAAAGAAACCCCTACTAAAGGACACTTGCTTGGGCCAAGAAACACGAGCAATGGACATTAGACTGGTGGAAATCTGTGGTCTCATGTGTCCATGGGGGAGGAGGTGTGATGGTGTGGGGATGCTTTGCTGGTGAATCTGCAGTGATAAGCCATCCCATCTGGTTTGCACTTAGTGTGGGGCTATTATTTGTTTATCAACAGAACAATGACCCAACATACCTCCAGGCTGTGTAAGGGCTATTTGACCAAGAAGGAAAGTGATGGAGTGCTGCATCAGATGACCTGTCCTCCACAATCACCCGACCTCAACCCAGTTGAGATGGTTTTGGATGAGTTGGAACGCAGAGTGAAGGAAAAACAGCCAACAAGAGATCAGCATATGTGGAAACTCCTTCAAGACGGTTGCAAAAGCATTCTAGGTGAAGCTGGTTGAGAGAACACTAAGAGTGCGCAAAACTGTCATCAAGGCAAAGGGTGGCTTCTTTGAAAAATCTAATATCAAAAATATATTTTGATTTGTTTCACACTTTTTTTTGTTACTACATGATTCCAAATGTAGAAAATAGGAAAAAAATCAAGAAAAACTCTTGAGTGAGTAGGTGTGTCCAAACTTTGGACTGCTCCTGTACATGTAGGTAGGGGTAAAGTAACTATGAATATATAATAAATGGCGAGTAACAGCAGCATAAAAAAGGGGGTCAATGCAAATAGTCAAGGAAACATTTTAATTAACTGTTTAGCAGTCTAATGGCTAAGAAGCTGTTATGGAGCCTTTTGGACCTAGACTTGGCACTTTGGTACTGCTTTCTATACGGTAGCAGAAATAACAGTCTATGACTAAGCGGGCTGGATTCCTTGACAATTTTTAGGGCCTTCTTCTGACACCACCAGGTATAGAGGTCCTGGATGGCAGCATGCTTGGCCACAGGGACGTACTGGGCTGTACGCACTACCCTTTTATTTTTTATTTTACCTTTATTTAACTAGGCAAGTCAGTTAAGAACAAGTTCTTATTTACAAGAAGGAACAGTGGGTTAACTGCCTTGTTCAGGGTCAGAACGATAGAATCCCAGAGCTGACAAGGTAAAAAAAAGTCTATCTAGCAACCTTTTGGTTACTGGCCCAATGCTCTAACCACTAGGCTACCTGCCGCCCCTCTGCAGCACCTTGCGGTCAGATGTCAGGCAATGTCCATACCAAGCAGTGATGCAACCAGTCAAGATGCTCTTGATAGTGCAGCTGAAAAACTTTGAGGATCCCATGCCAAATATTTTCAGTCTGCCCTCTTCACGACTCTCTTGGCGTATTTGGACCATGATATACGCCAAGATTTGTTAGTGATTGTAGACACCAAGGAACTTGAAGCTCTCAACCCGCTCCACTACTGCCCCATTGATGTGAATGGGGGAGTGCTCAACCCCCCTTCTCCTGTAGTCCATGATCAGCTCTTTTGTCATGCTCACGTTGAGGGAGAGGTTGTTGTCCTGGAACCACACTTCCAGGTCTCTGACCTCCTCCCTGTAGGTTGTCTCATTGTTGTCAGTGATCAGGCCTCCCATCGTTGTGTCGTCAGCAAACTTAATGGTGTTGGAGTCTTGCATGGCCATTCAGTCATGGTTGAACAGGGAGTACAGGAAGGGACTATGCACGCACTCATGAGGGTCCCCCATGTTGAGGATCAGTGTGGGAGATGTATTGTTGCCAACCCTTACCAACTGGAGGCGTCCTGTCAGGAAGTCCAGGATCCAGTTGCAGAGGGAGGTTTTTGGTCCCAGGGTCCTTAGCTTAGTGATGAGCTCTGAGGGCACTGTGGTGTTGTAGCAAACATAATTCTCACGTAGGTGGTCCTTTTGTCCAGGTGGGAAAGGGCAGTGTGGGCTGCAATGGAGATTGCGTCATCTGTGGATCTGTTGGGCCGGAATGCAAATTGTAGTGGGTTTAGGGTTTCTGGGATAATGGTGTTGAAGTGAGCATGAGCTGCTTTTCAAAGCACTTCATAGTGAGTGCTACGGGCTGTAGTCATTTAGGCTGGGAATACAGATGTGAATCTGTTGGTCACATAGTGGGGCAAAAAAGTATTTAGTCAGCCAACAATTATGCAAGTTCTCCCACTTAAAAAGATGAGAGAGGACTGTAATTTTCATCATACACTTCAACTATGAAAGACAAAATGAGGGAAAAAAATCCAGAAAATCACATTGTAGGATTTTTAATGAATTTATTTGCAAATGATGGTGGAAAATAAGTATTAGGTCAATAACAAAAGTTTATCTCAATACTTTGTTATATACCCTTTGTTGGCAATGACAGAGGCCACAGGTTTTTTTAAGTCTTTACAAGGTTTTCACACACTGTTGCTGGTATTTTGGCCCTTTCCTCCATGCAGATATCCTCTAGAGCATTGATGTTTTGGGGCTGTTGCTGGGCAACATGGACTTTCGAACTCAATCCAAAGATTTTCTATGGGGTTGAGATCTGGAGACTGGCTAGGCCACTCCAGGACCTTGAAATGCTTCTTACAAAGCCACTCCTTTGTTGCCTGGGCGGTGTGTTTGGGATCATTGTCATGCTGAAAGTCCCAGCCACGTTTCATCTTCAATGCCCTTGCTGATGGTAGGCTTTGTTACTTTGGTCCCAGCTCTCTGCAGGTCATTCACTAGGTCCCCCCGTGTGGTTCTGGGATTTTTGCTCACCGTTCTTGTGATCATTTTGACCCCACGGGGTGAGATCTTGCGTGGAGCTCCAGATCGAGGGAGATTATCAGTGGTCTTGTATGTCTTCCATTTCCTAATAATTGCTCCCACAGTTGATTTCTTTAAACCAAGCTGCTTACCTATTGAATATTCAGTCTTCCCAGTCTAGTGCAGGTCTACAATTTTGTTTCTGGTGTCCTTTGACAGATCTTTGGTCTTGGCCATAGTGGAGTTTAGAGTGTGACTGTTTGAGGTTGTGGACAGGTGTCTTTTATACTGATAACAAGTTCAAACAGGTGCCATTAATACAGGTAACGAGTGGAGGACAGAGGAGCCTCTGAAAGAAGAAGTTACAGGTCTGTGAGAGCCAGAAATCTTGCTTGATTGTAGGTGACCAAATACTTAATTTCCACCATAATTTGCAAATAAATTCATCAAAAATCATACAGTGATTTTCTGGATTTCTTTTTTTTTGTCTGTCATAGTTGAAGTGTACCTATGATGAAATTTACAGGCCTCTCATCTTTTTAAGTGGGAGAACTTGCACAATTGGTTGCTGATTAAATACTTTTTTGACCCCCTGTATACCTTAACAAAAAAAGCAGGTTTGTGGATCAGAAAAACTGTCTGTCTGGTGTGACCACCATTTGCCTAAAACTTGGATTAATCCTTGAAGAGCACACTTCTTCAGCATGTCAGAGGCTATCGAAGGTGAGCATTTGCCCATTGAAGTAGAGCAAGTAGATGAGCTTCCCTGGGACAGTTTCTGTGCAGGTTTATCAGCTGTTCATCAGACCATCCCACAGCTGAAGAAGCCAAATGTGGACGTCCTGGGCTGGCGTGGTTGCACGTGGTCTGTGGATGTGATGTGCACGCCCAATTTTTCAGTTTTTGATTTGTTAAAAAAGTTTGAAATATCCAATAAATGTCGTTCCACTTCATGATTGTGTCCCACTTGTTGTTGATTCTTCACAAAAAAATACAGTTTTATATCTTTATGTTTGAAGCCTGAAATGTGGCAAAAGGTCGCAAAGTTCAAGGGGTCCGAATACTTTCGCAAGGCACTGTAAATGTTATATTTCAGTTGTTTTATTTCAAATTTGAAAAAAAGAAAAAACTACGACGTAACAAAATGTGGAAAAAGTCTAGGGGTCTCAATACCTTCCTAATGCACTGTATGTGGCATTGTGTTGTGTGACAAAACTGCACATTTTAGAGTTGCCCTAGTATTGTCCCCAGTCTGCCCTAGTATTGTCCCCCGAAGTTTACAATAGGCACAGCTAGCTAGCCAGCAATTTCATACAGCTACCGCAGCAGTCTACTAGCTAACCATTGGACACACAGAATGTTGAGGTAAAATATAACGTTAAACTCCATAAGGTATTGTAATACCGTATGGAAATCGTGAACAATTTGTCAAGTTTCCTTGATGTGTTCATTCGGTTCCCTTGCTAGCCTTGCTAATGTTTTATAAACCAAAGCTAGTTTGATACAATTGCAGCTACAGCTAGCTGCAATATTTTCAACCTTGTGAAATTGTAATGTCCAATGTATTTCACATAGCAGGACATCTAATATCTAGCTAACGTCATTCATTGTATGCGCAGGTTGCATTGGACAATGTTGATGGCAGTCAGACAAGCAGGACAAGAGGGAGGGGCAGATTCTGGCAGCAGAGAGACAGAAATGAGGATGAGAAGAGGCATTTTGCTCCCCGACTTGATAGAATGGCTGCCACACAGGTTTGTATTATGTTGAATATGCCTATAGATTTAACAAAAATAAAGCATTTCTTCTTGAATGGTTTAGTATGACAGAATAATTGTTGGCTGAATAAATGTTGGCTTTTGGTATTTCTTCACACATACTACATTCAAGTGTATTTATCCACACATATTATATTCAATAGAAACATTTTGCAACAGAAATTAGTACTTGAATTGGCTTTGAATTAATCGTAGACCTTGACCATACATATGAGAAATATCACATTCTGCTTTACTGATAGTAGGATACAGTGGTTCCTCAATTAACATTTGAGATTATGCCGCGGAATTTAGAGGTAATTTGTGGTTTAGTATGTTACCCTGCGTCACTGCCTCATTGCTCCAGACCACCACAAGGGGGAGGTAGAGCACTGATTATGCTTTTGGAAGCTGTAAAAAAACAAAATTATATTCCAAAATATTCTTAAATTATGTGTTGACTGAATATAAGCAGCAAGTGATGTCTGCTAAATAATGAAGTTGATGGCGAAGTCATATAGCCCCGGAACCTACATAAAACTGAGTGACTCAATCATTCATGGCTTTGAATCAAAATAAATAGGTACCAACATTCTTTTTGATTGTTTAGAAGTAAAAAATAGAAAATAGAAGTGATTATAAAAAGTCACGACTCTACAATTGATTGCTAGTTTCTGTATCAAATAAGCACGGTCTGTGAAGAGTGTTTAACTAAAATTAGCAATGTTGGTAAAAAAAACAAACACCAGGAATATCTAGACCTAGATCTATGAACACTTAAAAAACAAGAGTCAGGGTGTCACGGCTGTTGAAGGATGAGGACCAAGGTGCAGCGTGGTGAGCGTACATTTGACTTTATTTAAGAAATGACGCCGACAAAACAATACAAACCAAACCGTGAAGCTTAAGGCTATGTGCCATCAAACAAAGTTAACATCCCACAAACACAGGTGGGAAAAAGGGTACCTAAGTATGGTTCCCAATCAGAGACAACGATAGACAGCTGTCCCTGATTGAGAACCATACCCGGCCAAAACATAGAAAATCATAGAAACACAAAACATAGAATACTCACACCATGACCGAACCAAAATAGAGACATAAAAGGATCTCTAAGGTCAAGGCGTGACACAGGGTTAATGCTTTGTGTATATAGCTTTTGGTTATCCTGACCTATGTGCCATGTATTATAGTCTCTAAAAGGAAAAATATTATCACCATCTCTTGCGCATGTCATTTTCCTTTCATAATTCATCCTTATTTACGAAGCGGTTATTATTATTAACACGGCATTATAATTATATAAAAGTCCCTTAGATATTCTCACAGACCAGTTTTGCCCTGATGAAAAATGCCCTTAGATATTAATTTAGAATCCTCCAATCCTCTAAAAGTAATTATTGGCGGAGAGTCAAGCATAGGTGGAGTGTCACGGATGTCGTAAGAACGGAACCAAGGAGCAGCGGAGATTGAGTTCCACATATTTATTTCCAAAGTGAAAATTAAAGCAAAAACAATAAATCAATAAACTAAACCACATTAGTAAACCACATTAGCACCAACATAGAAATAGATATACTAGATCACCCCCTAGCCACGGCCTGACCTACTACACCATAGAGAACCAAGGGCTCTCTATGGTCAGGGCGTGACATGGAGAGCGACCTGTTCAAATTATATGAGCAAAAAATTCCAAATATAATTTGGAATGGCAAGCCAGACAAAATTAAAAAGGGCCTATTGCCTCACCCCATGTTCAAGAATGGCCTTTCCCCTTTTTATCAGATTACAACCGCTCACTTTTGGTTATTTGAAACAAAATCATCTCCATAATATAATTATTTTTTAAACAAGGATTTGAAAATGAGATTGTAAACTGTGCAAACAGTGCTTCCACTCCGGGAATGGTAAATGACTGTAATTAATACATTGGAATACAAAAGAAGCCATTCACTATTAACAGGACAATAGACTCCTGACTGGAAGGACGGAAAGGGGGAGAATAGTATGGTCAATTTCTCAAGCCAAGACGTCTTGATGGCCTTCACCAGTTCATCGTTGCTTGTACTGTAGGCTTGGCAGAGTTACGGATTAACGTTTTCAGTTGATGCCAAACAAGTTCGATCTGGTTTAAATCAGGAGTCCTACAGGAGAATCAGGATATTTAAAAAAAGATGTGTGCATCTGTTCATTCAGGAATTCCTCATCATGAAGCTGGATGGTGCAGACAACAGGGAGGTGGTGAGACTGATGTTTCAGCGAGAACCAGGGATAGTTTTGGATGTCCTACAGATTTACCGGCGGCGGAATGGTGAGCCACCACCTGCACATGTACCTTGTGCACCTGTGGCAACTGCAGGGAGATGCCCACAGACAGAGAGAGGAAGTGTTGCGGTCAGGGACCAGACCTCTGTGTAAGCCAGTTGTCACATTTTGCCCATTACTGCTTAGACGACGGATATTTACGTTTGCACAAGCGTTATAGAGTTCACATGTTGGCAGTGGCAGATGCAGCAGAGCCTGGGAGCACCGGCATGCTGTGCCCAGGAGCACCGGCATGCTGCCTACACAGAGTTCGTGATGTGTCTGCATGGTGCCCTTGGTGCAGGTAACCAAGTTGTCATCCCCAGTTGCGGTGTTTGGAGAATCAGGGACACTTTCCCTGATCCCCATTCACAGTGCACTGGTTTCCACACTGGGCGCTAGGATTCTCAAAGTGTGTGGCATAATAACGTACTCGTGTTATTCCCAGAGTGTCCGTTGCAGACACTTATTGGCATGATATTAGCATGGCAACATGTCACTTGCTGTGAACAGAACACAACCCCTCTCCAAGTTTGCATTTTCAACACACAAACACCTGCCAGGTGCATCTTAAGGATATCAAAAAATGTCTTACTGGACACAGCATGTCATTTCAAATATTCGAAAGGTTGTTAGTTTATTTCTCACCCAAAAGTGTCATCACTGCACTTTCTTCCGGCACAACAATGTTTAAATGGGAAAACGTCCGATTTTATTTATAAATCTGAAAGTGAGCTTGAATAAATAATAATTTTACATTAGTTTGTTTGCATATTTGTTTTGTTATGGATATAAAGTTTCAAAGGTAACATTTGACACATTTTTAGTTTATGGTCTATGTTGAAAATTGGTTACCATTGACATACCCGTACGGTTCAAATGTCACCCTCAAAATAACAGTTAACGCCAATGACTTGTGCCAGGTCTATGCAGGAAATGAGAACTTACTCCAAGCCTTGCTATTCATGATGTCATGGGATGTCCAGTGAAATAAGACTTAAGATAGAGGTGTGAAATTATTAGGTTAGTGTACCGATATTCCAAAGGAGTTTAGGATATAAAACACATAACATGGACAAATTTACTCAATGACATATTTAAAGTGGAAATCAGCAAGTCGTCCATGACCCCAGGCTTCCCCCACTTCTTGTGTTGTTCATACAGTGCCTTCGGAAAGAATTCAGACCCCTTGATTTTTTCCAAATTTTGGTTAGGTTACAGCCTTATTCTAAAATGTATCAAATAGTTTTTTCCCACCATCAATCAACACACAAAAACACCATAATGACAAAGAAAAAATAATTTTGGTCAATTGTATACATACACACACACACACACACACACACACACACACACACACACACACACACACACACACACACACACACACACACACACACACACACAGTGGGGCAAAAAAAGTATTTAGTCAGCCACCAATTGTGCAAGTTCTCCCACTTAAAAATATGAGAGGCCTGTAATGTTCATCATAGGTACACTTCAACTATGACAGAAAAAAATGAGAAACAAATCCAGAAAATCACATTGTAGGATCTTTAATGAAGTTATTTGCAAATTATGGTGGAAAATAAGTATTTGGTCACCTACAAACAAGCAAGATTTCTGGCTCTCACAGACCTGTAACTTATTTAAGAGGCTCCTCTGTCCTCCACTCGTTACCTGTATTAATGGCACCTGTTTAAACTTGCTATCAGTATATAAAAGACACCTGTCCACAACCTCAAACAGTCACACTCCAAACTCCAGTATGGCCAAGACCAAGGAGCTGTCAAAGGACACCAGAAACAAAATTGTAGACCTGCACCAGGCTGGGAAGACTGAATCTGCAATAGGTAAGCAGCTTGGTTTGAAGAAATCAACTGTGCCTTTAAACAGCTTGGAAAATTGCAGAAAATGATGTCATGGCTTTAGAAGCTTCTGATAGGCTAATTTACATAATTTGAGTCAATTGGAGGTGTACCTGTGGATGTATTTCAAGGCCTACCTTCAAACTCAGTGTCTCTTTGCTTCTTTTGATTTTCCCATGATGTCAAGTGAAGAGGCACTGAGTTATCTTGTTATTTTTAGTCCTACCCTTCAGCTCCACTCAACCCCTCCTACCCCTATTTGCAGAGTAGTTCCAGGTAAACTCTTCAGCTCTTCCTGAACCTCTGACCAAAAACAAGCTACATATGGACAGTACCAAAACAAACAATCTAATGATTCTGTCTCTTCGCAGCAAGATCGCAGCAAGATCTGCACAGCTGGGATCCCCCATGTATATAACATTCCATTGGTTGCAAGAATTTTGTATAATAATTAACCTAATAAATCTTCTTTGGGATAGGGGGCGGTATTTTGACGTCCGGTTGAATAGCGTGCCCAAAGTAAACTGCCTGCTACTCAGGCCCAGAAGCTAGGATATGCATATAATTTAATGATTTGGATAGAAAACTGTTAAAACAATGTCTGGGAGTATAACAGAACTGAAATGGCAGGCAAAACCCCGAGGACAAACCATAACATTTAAAAAAATCTGATTTCTATGGCTGGCACTTATAATAGGGCGAAATCATCCCCGATTGCAGTTCCTATGGCTTCCACTAGATGTCAGCCTTTAGAAAGAGTTTCAGGTTGTTTTTTTTAAATGAGGGAGGAGTTGTAGTTTCTTAGTGGCTCCCATTTTGGCTGTAGTGTTTCCAAGCGCATGGCCGAGACATCACATTCTTTTTGTTTATCTCCGGTAAAGACAACGATTCTACGTCTTACATTTTATCAAAAGGACCATTTGTAATGTAATTGGGACCTTTAGGAGTGCCAACAGAAGAAGATTTTCAAAGGTAAGACATATACACTGCTCAAAAAAATAAAGGGAACACTAAAATAACACATCCTAGATCTGAATGAATGAAATATTCTTATTAAATACTTTTTTCTTTACGTAGTTGGATGTGCTGACAACAAAATCACACAAATGATCAATGGAAATCAAATGTATCAACCCATGGAGGTCTGGATTTGGAGTCACACTCAAAATTAAAGTGGAAAACCACACTACAGGCTGAACCAACTTTGATGCAATGTCCTTAAAACAAGTCAAAATGAGGCTCAGTGGTGTGTGTGGCCTCCACCTGCCTGTATGACCTCCCTACAACGCCTGGGCATGCTCCTGATGAGGTGGCGGATGATCTCCTGAGGGATCTCTTCCCAGACCTGGACTAAAGTCTGTGGTGCAACGTGGCGTTGGTGGATGGAGCGAGACATGATGTCCCAGATGTGCTCAATTGGATTCAGGTCTGGGGAACGGGCGGGTCAGTCCTTAGCATCAATGCCTTCCTCTTGCAGGAACTGCTGACACACTTCAGCCACATGAGGTCTAGCATTGTCTTGCATTAGGAGGAACCCAGGGCCAACCGCACCAGCATGTGGTCTCACAAGGGGTCTGAGGATCTCATCTCGGTACCTATTGGCAGTCAGGCTACCTCTGGCGAGCACATGGATGGCTGTGCGGCCCCCCAAAGAAATGCCACCCTACACCATGACTGACCCACCGCCAAACCGGTCATGCTGGAGGATGTTGCAGGCAGCAGAACGTTCTCCATGGCGTCTCCAGACTCTGTCACGTGCTCAGTGTGAACCTGCTTTCATCTGTGAAGAGCACAGGGCGCCAGTGGCGAATTTGCCAATCTTGGTGTTTTCTGGCAAATGCCAAACGTCCTGCACGGTGTTGGGCTGTAAGCACAACCCCCACCTGTGGACGTCGGGCCCTCATACCAAATCAAATCAAATTCAAATCAAATTTTATTTGTCACATACACATGGTTAGCAGATGTTAATGCGAGTGTAGCGAAATGCTTGTGCTTCTAGTTCCGACAATGCAGTAATAACCAACAAGTAATCTAACTAACAATTCCTAAACTACTGTCTTATACACAGTGTAAGGGGATAAAGGATATGTACATAAGGATATATGAATGAGTGATGGTACAGAGCAGCATAGGCAAGATACAGTAGATGGTATTGAGTACAGTATATACATATGAGATGAGTATGTAAACCAAGTGGCATAGTTAAAGTGGCTAGTGATACATGTATTTCATAAGGATGCAGTCGATGATATAGAGTACAGTATATACGTATGCATATGAGATGAATAATGTAGGGTAAGTAACATACCACCCTCATGGAGTCTGTTTCTGACCATTTGCGCAGACACATGCACATTTATGGCCTGCTGGAAGTCAATTTGCAGGGCTCTGGCAGTGCTCCTCCTGCTCCTCCTTGCACAAAGGTGGAGGTAGCGGTTCTGCTGCTGGGTTGTTGCCATCTCCTGATGTACTGCCTGTCTCCTGGTAGCGCCTCCATGCTCTGGACACTACGCTGACAGACACAGCAAACCTTCTTGCCACAGCTCGCATTGATGTGCCATCCTGGATGAGCTGCACTACCTGAGCCATTTGTGTGGTTTTGTAGACTCCGTCTCATGCTACCACTAGAGTGAAAGCACCGTCAGCATTCAAAAGTGACCAAAACATCAGCCAGGAAGCATAGGAACTGAGAAGTTGTCTGTGGTCACCACCTGCAGAACCACTCCTTTATTGGGGGTGTCTTGCTAATTTCCTATAATTTCCGCCTGTTGTCTATAATTTCCACCTGCTGTCACTTCCATTTGCAAAACAGCATGTGAAATTTATTGTCAATCAGTGTTGCTTCTTCCTAAGTGAACAGTTTGATTTCACAGAAGTGTGATTGACTTGGAGTTACATTGTGTTGTTTAAGTGTTCCCTTTATTTTTTTGAGCATTGTAATATATCGCTATTTCTGACTTTTGTGTCGCAACTCCCTGGTTGAAAATTATTTGGGTGCTGGGCGCTTTCCTCAGATAATCGCATGGTTTCCTTTCGCTTTTTTGAAATCTGACACCTGGATTAACAACAATATAAGCTTTATTTTGATGTATTGCACTTGTGATTTCAGGAAAGTTTAACATTTATAGTCATTTGAATTTGGCGCTCTGCCATTTCACCGGATGTTTGCCAGGTGGAACGGCTATCCCAAGAAGTTTTAAATAGAAAAACTCAAAGTTTTGATTCCGGCGACATTGTGTATAATTTATTAAATGATGTGCCAGGATATCGATTTGAACTATTTTGCAATCTATATGTCACAGCTGTCCTTTTTGTCCTTAAATGAAACTTGGATACTTTTTCATTAATCACAACATTCTTTAATTTTGGTCTTTAATACAAGTTCCTTAGTTCCAAGTTCCTTACTTTTGCAAAAAAAAAACATTTCCACACATTTTTGTTAGCTGCATGTGTGACTTAACTCCGCCATTCCTATGTATGATATACTTAAAAAGATTATACCGTTTTAACGTTTTTTTTTTACCAAAATGTTTTGGGGTACTATATTTGAGTTTTACCATAATATGTGTTCTTACTTTTCTGGTGGATTAAGCTGAAACTGCAACCAAATGGGGTTCAACTACGTTGTCACACCTACGCTGGGGGACATGTCTACACTGGAGAGGTTTTTCGTGAGCCCTTCTCTGACCATTCACTGCACCTCAGCAAGACGGAAATTTCAAATAACAAATACGGAATCATGTTGGTGACACTGTCTGTGACACTGTCCATTCTACAACATGGGGTGAGACATTCTTACTTATCTGCTAGTTTGGATTTAAGTATTACTTCTGTATGACTGAAACGTTTAGTGAGAGGTCTAATACTTTAATATTTAATAATTTCTGCCCTTCAAATTCATAACATACATTGGCGCGTTTAATTTTGCCTGGCTTGAGTTCCAAATAAAATGCAATATTTGTTGCTCAAATAAAAAAATAAAAAACAAGTCGCAAGGTGTAGGCAAGGCCATAAGCAAATAGGTCATCTGGGATATGTGTCACGTCTACTTACTCTCCTTCCATCCGGCGTTCGACGTCGCCTGTCTACCAACCACTGGTCCTGGCAACCCATCTTCACGCACACCTGTCAACCACCATTACGAACACCTGGACTTTATTACTCCCTGATGTCATGACGTTTCCCTGAGGTTTATGACCCCCATAAATACCTTTCCCCCTTCTCTCTCCACTCTGCAGAATAGACTCTTGGAAAGCCCTTTGTTAACCTCTTGCGCGAAGCAATCCCGTATCTGGGATCCTATTTATAGCCTCAAGCTCATTAGCATAACGCAACGTTAACTATTTATGAAAATCGCAAATGAAATGAAATAAATATATTTGCTCTCAAGCTTAGCCTTTTGTTAACAACACTGTCATCTCAGATTTTCTAAATATGCTATTGAACTATAGCTAAACAAGCATTTGTGTAAGAGTATTGATAGCTAGCATAGCTATAAGCCTAGAATTCAGCCGGCAACATTTTCATAAAAACAAGGAAAGCATTCAAATAAAATAATTTACCTTTGAAGAACTTCAGATGTTTTCAATGAGGAGACTCTCAGTTAGATAGCAAATGTTCCGTTTTTCTGTGAGTGCCACAGAACTGATGTTACAGGCGAAACCCAGATAAAAATCCAATCAGGAGTGCAGCATTTTTTGAAACCGCCTCATGCCAATGACTCCTTATATGGCTGTGAAGGAGCTCGGGTCAGCTTACGTTTTCCACATTTTCCCCAAGGTGTCTGCAGCATTGTGACGTATTTGTAGGCATATCATTGGAAGATTGACCATAAGAGACTACATTTACCAGGTGCCCGCTTGGTGTCCTTCGTCGAAATTATTGCGTAATCTCCAGCTGCAGTATTTTTCCGTTTGCTTCTGATGAGAAGCCAACTGCCACCACTGATAGATTATCGAATAAATGTGAAAAACACCTTGAGGATTGATTCTAAACAACGTTTGCCATGTTTCTGTCGATATTATGGAGCTTATTTGGAAAAAAGTTTGGCGTTGTAAGTGACTGCATTTTCCGGTCTTTTTCTTAGCCAAACGTGATGAAAAAAACAGAGCTATTTCGTCTACACAAATAATATTTTTGGAAAAAATGAACATTTGCTATCTAACTAAGAGTCTCGTCATTGAAAACATCCGAAGTTCTTCAAAGGTAAATGATTTTATTTGAATGCTTTTCTTGTTTTTGTGAAAATGTTGCCTGCTGAATGCTAGGCTTAATGCTATGCTAGGCTATCAATACTCTTACACAAATGCTTGTGTAGCTTTGGTTGAAAAGCATATTTTGAAAATCTGAGATGACAGTGTTGTTAACAAAAGGCTAAGCTTGAGAGCAAATATATTTATTTCATTTCATTTGCGATTTTCATGAATAGGAAACATTGCGTTATGGTAATGAGCTTGAGGCTATGATTACGCTCCCGGATACGGGATTGCTCGACGCTAGAGGTTAATCAATCAAACGTTAAGTCATCGGTTGATAAAAATAGTCTCACAATTTAATCAGTCAGACATGACACTGATTACTTACCCTTCATATAGCACTCTTTTGTTAGTCATCAGGTAGTATTGCTTGTGTTTCCATGTCAGACGCTTCTCTTGTTTTGTATTGTTCCATGTTCGTTGTTATTAAACTCACTAACTGCACCTGCTTCTTGACTCCCTGCATCTACATTACAGAATACTACTTCACCAAATAGAAGCAGCAGTTAATCAGGACATCTCCCAGATGGTCAGCGAACAGAGACACCTACTTCGCCAACACCACAACGAGCTGGCACAGCTGGGGATGGAAGTGGTCCTCTGCGTTCTTCGCTTGGACATTCCCAGAGGGGCATCACCAACAAGTGGAGGATTCTCCACCACAAGTCGACCCAGCGAGCCAGCACCCCAGCACATCAACAGTCAGTTTAGGTCAGCGACGCCCTACTCCAGTGCTCCCTCTATTTTACTCATCAGATGGGAACCCCCACCATCAGATAGGTGTTGGCATGGGCTATGGCCGTCTGGGCGAGGAGGAGCTGTGTCCCTATGAGGGGTTCATGGCTCTATTCAAGGGGTCTTTAACCATCCACCAAAGGGCAGAGAGGGAGTTGAGCGCCTATTCCAACTGTGGCAGAATGGCAAGACCACGGCAGAGTAGACGCTCACCTTTAGTAGCAGCCTCCAGCGGATAGAATGATCCGGCACTCTGCACCCTATTCATAAGAGGCTTGCACAAAGAGGTTCAGGCTGAGTTGGCGTGCCGAGATGACAATCCAACCTTGGACTCACTTATCGCGATGGCCATCAGTCTGGATTACTTTCTTCGGGAACGTCGGCACCGCCATCGCCTCTCTCTCCTTCATTGACCAGTCTACTAACCACCGGTCCTGGCTACCCATCTTCACGCATGTCTGGCAGCCACCATTATGCACACCTGTGTCTCATCCTCAGTCACACCTGGACTTCATTACTCCCTGATTACTTATCAATCAAAAAAATTTGTCACATGCGCGGAACACAACAGGTGTAGACCTTACAGTGAAATGCTTACTTACAAGCCCTTTAGCCCTTAACCAACAATGCAGTTAAGAAAATACCTAAAGAAAGTAAGATAAGAATAACAAATGATTAAAGAGCAGCAGTAAATAATAATAGCGGGTCTATATACAGGGGGTACCAGTACAGAGTCAATGTGCGGGGGCACCGGTGTCGAGGTAATATGTACATGTAGGTAGAGAGAGACAGAGAGACAGAATAATAACCAAAAAATTCAGCAAAACGCATGTCAAAAATATTATAAATTGATTTGCATTTTAATGAGGTATATAAGTATTTGACCCCCTCTCAATTAGAAAGATTTCTGGCTCCCAGGTCTCTTTAATACAGGTAACGAGCTGAGATTAGGTGCACACTCTTAAAGGGAGTGCTCCTAATCTCAGTTTGTTACCTGTATAAAAGACACCTGTCCACAGAAGCAATGTTTGGAGTTGTTTGGAGGAGGAGGAATGCTGCCTATGACCCCTAGATCACCATCCCCACCATCAAACATGGAGGTGGAAACATTATGCTTTGGGGGTGTTTTTCTGCTAAGGGGACATGACAACTTCACCGCATCAAAGGGACGATGGACAGGGCCATGTACCGTCAAATCTTGGGTGAGAACCTCCTTCCCTCAGGCAGGACATTGAAAATGGGTCGTGGATGGGTATTCCAGCATGACAATGACCCAAAACACGGCCAAGGCAATAAAGGAGTGGCTCAAGGAGAAGCATATTAAGGTCCTGGAGTGGCCTTGTCAGTCTCCAGACCTTAATCCCGTGGAAAATCTGTGGAGGGAGCTGAAGGTTCGAGTCGACTTGGAGAAGATCTGCAAAGAGGAGAGGGACAAAATCCCTCCTGAGATGTGTGCAAACCTGGCGGCCAACTACAAGAAACGTCTGACCTCTGTTATTGCCAACAAGGGTTTTGCCACCAAGTACTAAGTCATGTTTTGCAGAGGGGTCAAATACTTATTTCCCTCATTAATATGCAAATCAATCATTTTTGACATGCGTTTTTCTGGAATTTTTGTTGATTGTTATTCTGTCTTTCACTGTTCAAATAAACCTACCATTAAAATTATAGACGGATCATTTCTTTGTCAGTGGGCAAACGTACAAAATCAGCAGGGGATTAAAAAAAATTCCCTCGCTGTATAGTACATTAATGTTTTACACCTAGGGTTACTATACGTAACTAACCAATTGTATCAGATATTCCAAAATATGAAATATTCCAGGCTTTTATATATACATTCCAGTTGTACTTCAAAAGTATTTTCAAAGTCAGGTATGAATACCATCCCTGGTTTCCCAGATTTTGTAAAGTGTTCCGTTTCCAGTAATTGTCCCACTGTATCGTCCATGTAAAAAAATCTACCATTTTTATAAGAGTGGTTAAAACATACTTATAAATGGTCCTGTAAGTACGTCAAAAGGTTTGGTGTACCTCCACTGGTATGCCATCCAGCCCCGGAGTTTTCCCGAGGTTATAGGCTTTAATTGCATCTATATGTTAGTCCTCTGTAATTTGGTCCTCACATGAGTCTCTGTACAGCTGTTCATTTTACATTATTAATAGACAATTAACCTTGGTTTTTGGAGATGGAGGAGTCTGAAATGAACACATGTTTATTAAAGTACTTTGCTTCCTCTTTCAAAATATTGTTTGGTGAATCATGGGTGACTCCTTCATTTGTAACAAATTTCTGTAAATTATTTTTGGTAACCATTTCTGTATTGAGGATTAAAAATAATTTGCTGCATTTTCCTCCATAGTCCATCCAGTAACACTTCATCTTTCTTAAATAAGTTACTCATTTCGCTTTTCCTCTAACTTGTTCTGTGCCTCTAAGGTACAGTTTTTATTGCCATCTATGCGTACTGTTAGTCCCGCTATTTCCTTTGTTAGTATGAACTCTTTTGACCTGAACTTCTATTGTTTTAAAGATGAGTATTGAATTTCTTGCCCTCTAAAGGCACATTTGAAAGTGTCCCATGCAATAAGGGGATTTTCTTAAAGGATTTTCCAGGAAATAATAGATAATATCTTATAGCCATGTGAATGCTGATAGTCTTTTCTATTACATGCTAAGCCATCACAGATATAACTGCCTATACTTATTTCACCATTTACTATAATGAGATACAAGTTTCAATTATATTCAACAATACTGTATATTTTTGTAAACTTAGCATTAAAAAGTACCGTATTGATTGAGTGTCCATATAGCTGTACCATGAGATTTGCACTGCTACTGAGTAAACCTCCAACTGTTCTCCACTATTTCACCCACTAAAACCCACCCAAGTTTGGTTGTCGTCTCAGTGACTGGCAAACCATCCCTGTCCACCTGTTTCCTAGGGTCTTTGAGAGATTGCGACCCATCCTTTAAGAATTGCACAGACTGCTGCTATCAAAGGAACAGAAGCAGATGAACTGCCAAAAGCATTTCCAAAACCCTCAGCTTGATTGTATTAAATACATACAGTACCAGTCAAAAGTTTGAAAATACCTACTCATTCAGGAGTTTTCAACATTGTAGAATAATAGTGAAGATATCAAAACTATGGTATCATGTAGTAACCATAAGTATTAAATATAAAATATATTTTGATTTGTTTGAGATTCTTGTTTAACAATTTTTGGGTTATTACAAGATTCCATACAATATGTGTTATTTAAACGTTTTGTCTTCCTTATTATTCTACAAATGTTGAAAAAAGTAAAAAATAAAGAAATCATTGAAAGAGAAGGTGTCCAAACATTTGACTGGTACTGTATATATTAAAATAGTCTTGTACATCTTAATTTTTCCACATTGTTTATTTTTTTTAACCTTTATTTAACTTGGCAAGTCAGTTAAGAACAAATTCTTATTTTCAATGACAGCCTAGGAACAGTGGGTTAACTGCCTGTTCAGGGGCAGAACAACAGATTTGTACCTTGTCAGCTTGGGGGTTTGAACTTGCAACCTTTCGGTTACTAGTCCAATGCTCTACCCACTAGGCTACCCTGCCACCCCAATGATGAATAATATGCGTACCTACAGTGGTTCTTCCTTTAAAAGGTTTCAGCTTATGCCGTGACTGTTTCTGTATGTGGGATTGATGTGACAAAAATTACATTTTTGGCAAGAAATTGTGATTCGTCTTATATTGTCCCTAACATCATTACCCCATAACAACAGATGTGGGATACACACACACACATACACTTCCCACCCTTCCTCCACAAACAACCACAGCTCAGATGTTGAACAGTTGTTCCATCCCCTAGTCCAACTCAAGAGAAGACTTTGTGTGAATGAATATACAGTCAAAAGGTTTGTTTGAGAAGGTATGCAAAATTGAGCAAGAATGGGGATATTTGATTAACCAATGTCAAGACCTAGCTGATGGAGCTCAGATGCACCCCTTTCCCCTGAAACACACACACGCTGGTCCCCCGTTTTGACCATTTTCCAAAGCATCTCTGTGCAGTCAGACCTTGTGATTATTTTGTGCCACCAGGGTCAAAATTGTTCATATTATCCTCACCCATCCGTGGGCTTTGGCTTTGTTGGACCAACCCTGCTTGGCAGGCGAAGCCTCTTGAGGGGACGGTGCTGCTTTAGTGGGTCTCTGACCGTATTTATCTTTCTGTCTTGGCTGCATATTGGCCACTTGCAGTAGGCCTATGAAACAGATAAGGACTTCTTAGTGTGTGGGTCGCTCTGGTGGGTGTCTAGGGTATAACGTTGGGGAACGTTCCATCATGATTGGACAATAAATAAATGAACTAGATTTCTGACCCATTTCAGGAAACTAGGCAGATCTCGCAAGTCACGACTTCACAGGAGAGCCAATTTAACGTTATTTTATATTTTTTATGAAAATGCATTTTTTTTGGCAGAAATGCCTTCTGAAACATGTACAATTTTGTTATTAAGGCACAAGAAAGTTCACCATCTGTAAATATCTGTAAATCTGCCATCTGTAAATATGAATAAGGTTGTTAAATTATGAGCCTTGTTGGTTAAGCCACAGAAAAAGTCAGCAACCTTCCCACAAGCCATGATTGGCTGAGATAATAAATGGGCTGGACATGCTGATCAGTCTGCCATATAGAATGGTTCTGTCTAATTTAATTGGTCAGTCTGTGTTGGTAATCCTGTCGAACGCGGCTTTTAAAAAAAATATTGTGTAGTGGAGCTGCATAGCTAAGTGTTGCTCTCCACTTTCTGGAGCATCAAGTTTTGAAACCAAATTAGAGTGAGCTTACAAGTTTATCAACTTTCAAAGCAGAATTACTTTCCCATTTATCCTCAACAATGCAGTGTATGATGTAGCAGTTTGTTGCTCCGAGTCTCTACTTTTATCCAATGTAAAAAAAAAATAATTCAGATGTTTCTACATAAAGACCAAATCCAGGTGGTGAGTCAAATTTAGAATTATTTTAAAACGTATATGTATATCCCATATCCAAACAAAATTGAAAGGTCTCTGTCACAACTCCTGCTTGCAGACACACATGGGCTCTGGCATTTGTAACCATTTTACTGTCACTCACTAAACTCCAGTACAAAAACACACACCACACCTTCCATCACAAAACACCTGCACATACTGTGCCTTTTATGTCCTCTGTTTGCTGTGTTTATATCCCTGCCATGTTGATTCCTACCTAATTTCAGACTTGAGTACTTTTGTGTTCCAGTTCTTTCATTTCAATAATGAGCATATCTATTTATAAATACTGAAAATATTAAGTCGATAACTAATTATTTTGCAGCATTCCCTACCTTGAATAGTATATTTAGAGTTTATTTCTTTATTAATTGTCTTTTTTCTTCTTTTTTCTTACAATCCTTGCAATGGAGAGTATGCCACACAGGAGAAATGCTCACGAACAGGGATGTAAACAAATTTCTGCAGAAAATTTGAGAAAAATGAAAATTCTGGGATCTTTTATTTCAGCTCATGAAACATGGGACCAACACTTTACATGTTGCGTTTATTTTTGTTCATTGAATGTTATGATACATCTCTGAGACCAGGTTGCTTACTGAGTTGTAACAAAGGAGAATTAAGGTGAGCATTTATACTGAACAGTAATATAAACCCAATATGTAAAAAGTATTGGTCCCGTGTTTCATGAGCTGAAATAAAATATCCCACAAATGTTCCATACGCACAAATTGCTAATTTCTCTCAAATGTTGTGCACACATTTGTTAACATCCCTGTTAGTGAGCATTTCAAGATAATCCATCCACCTGACAGGTGTGGCATATCTAGAAGCTAATTAAACCACATGATCATTACACAGGTGCACCTTGTGCTGGGTACAATAAAAGGCCACTCTAAAATGTGCAGTTGTGTCACACAACATAATACCACAGATGTTTCAAGTTGAAGGAGTCTAATTTCGATTCTCATGGCAAACGGTCTGAATACTTATGTAAATAAGGCATTTGTTTCTTTTTTTTAATATATGCAAAAATGTCAAACTGTTTTCCCTTGTCATTATGGGCTATTGTGTGTAGATTGATGCACTTTAATTTTATTTAATCAATTTTACAATAAGGCAAAAATTTGGTAAAAGTCAAGTGGTCTTGAGTACTTTCCGAACGCACTGTATGTCTCAAGTTGAGGGAGCGTGCAATAGTCATGCTGACTGCAGGAATGTCCATCAGAGCTGTTGCCAGAGAATTGAATGTTCATTTATCTACCATAAGCTGCCTTCAACGTTGTTTTAGAGAATTTGGCAGCACGTCCAATCAGACTAAAAACCAAGCCCAGGACATCCACATCACCTGTAGGATCGTTTGAGACCAGCCACCCGAACAGCTGATAGATCGGAGGAGTATTTCCGTCTGTAATAAAACTCTTTGTGAGAAAACTCATTCTAATTGGCAGGCGTGTCTCCCAATTGTGTTGGTTTATGCCCTCCCAGGCCCATCCATGCCTGCGCCCTTGCCTAGTCATGTGAAAACCGTAGATTAGGGCCTAATATATTTATTTCAATTGACTGATTTCCTTATATGAACTTTAACTCAGTAAAATCTTGAAATTGTTGCATGTTGCATTTATATTTTTGTTCAGTGTACATTGGTGGTTAGGATAATTTACATGAAAGGTTAGGTGAATTGGTTTAGTTTAGAATTAGCGTTAAAGGAAGGGTTAGCGAATGTTTTACAGTTGTCCCATACGGGACTCAAACACACAACCTTTGCATTGCTAGATGGTCGTGGTAAACACTTACCCATCCTCCCCGACCAACCGCCTACCAACCTCCCTACTTTTGTTTCTGTCTGGAACAGTGGTTCCCAAACTTTTTATCGTCCCATACCCTTCAAAGATTCAACCTCCAGCTGCGTACTCCTTCTAGCAGCAAGGGCCAGCGCACTCTCAAATGTAGTTTTTTTGCCCCCATTGTAAGCCTGCCACACACTATACGATACATTTAATAAACATAAGAAGGAGTGTGATTTTGTCACTTCCCATGAGCTGGGTTGTGACAAAGAGCTCTTATAGGACCAGGGCACAAATGATAATAAATCAGTAATTTTGCTCTTTATTTAACCATCTTACATATAAAACGTATTTGTTAATCGAAAATTGTGAATAACTCACCACAGGTTAATGAGAAGAGTATGCTTGAAAGGATGCGCATAACTCTGCAATGTTGGGTTGTATTGGAGAGAGTGTCAGTCTTAAATTATTTTCCACACACCTTCTGTGCCTGTATTTAGTTTCATGTTAGTGAGGGCCGAGAATTCACTTTCACATAGGTATGTGGTTGCAAAGGGCATCAGTGTCTTAACAGTGAGATTTGCCAAGGCAAGAAACTGAGTCCAGCCCTATCCAGAAATCTGGCATTGGCTTCTGATTGAATTCAATTTTCACAGAACCGCTTGTTGTAATTTCAATGAGGATCGCTTGTTCAGATATCGGTAAGTGTAGGCACGGCATGAAATGGATAACGAATCAGGGGCCTCCCGGGTGTCGCAGTGGTTAAGGGCTGTGCCACCAGAGACTCTGGGTTCGCGCCCAGGCTCTGTCGTAACCGGCCGCGACCGGGAGGTCTGTGGGGCGACACACAATTGGCCTAGCGTCCTCCGGGTTATGGAGGGTTTGGCCAGTAGGGATATCCTTGTCTCATCGCGCACCAGCGACTCCTGTGGCGGGCCTGGGCGCTGTGCGCGCTAACCAAGGTTGCCGGGTTTACGTTGTGCCCTCTGACACATTGGTGAGGCTGGCTTCCGGGTTGGATGCACGCTGTGTTAACCTCCAGCGTCGAGCAATCCCGTATCCGGGAGCGTAATCACAGCCTCAAGCTCATTAGCATAACGCAACGTTAACTATTCATAAAAATCGCAAATGAAATGAAATAAATATATTGGCTCACAAGCTTAGCCTTTTGTTAACAACACTGTCATCTAAGATTTTCAAAATATGCTTTGTCAAACATAGCTACACAAGCATTTGTGTAAGAGTATTGATAGCTAGCATAGCATTAAGCCTAGCATTCAGCAGGCAACATTTTCACAAAAACAAGAAAAGCATTCAAATAAAATCATTTACCTTTGAAGAACTTCAGATGTTTTCAATGAGGAGACTCTCAGATAGCAAATGTTCAGTTTTTCCAAAAATATTATTTGTGTAGGAGAAATCGCTCCGTTTTGTTCATCACGTTTGGGTAAGAAAAAAAACAGAAAATTCAGTCATTACAACGCCAAACTTTTTTCTAAATTAACTCCATAATATCGACAGAAAAATGGCAAACGTTGTTCAGAATCAATCCTCAAGGTGTTTTTCACATATCTATTCGATGATAAATCATTCGTGGCAGTTGCCTTTCTCCTCAGAACCAAATGGAAAAGTGAACGCAGCTGGAGATTGTGCAATAATTTTGACGGAGGACACCAAGCGGACACCTGGTAAATGTAGTCTCTTATGGTCAATCTTCCAATGATATGCCTACAAATACGTCACAATGCTGCAGACACCTTGGGGAAATGACAGAAAGTGTAGGCTCATTCCTGGCGCATTCACAGCCATATAAGGAGACATTGGAACACAGTGCATTCAAAATCTGGGCCATTTCCTGTATGAAATGTCCTCTTGGTTTCGCCTGTAGCATTAGTTCTGTGGCACTCACAGACAATATCTTTGCAGTTTTGGAAACGTCAGAGTGTTTTCTTTCCAAAGCTGTCAATTATATGCATAATCGAGCATCTTTTATTGTGACAAAATATCTTGTTTAAAACGGGAAAGTTTTTTTATCCAAAAATTAAAAGAGCGCGCCCTATATCGAAGAAGTTAAGAAGCAGTGCGGCTTGGTTGGGTTGTGGAAGCATGACTTTCGTCCTTCGTCTCTCCCGAGCCGGTAAGGGAGTTGTAGCGATGAGACAAGATAGTAGTTACTAACAATTGGATACCACGAAAAAGAGGGTAAAAAAAAGGAAAAAAAGAAAAGAAATGGATAACAAATACAGTTGTTTGTGTCATCCATTTTGGAAAAGTACCTGCGTAATTGCTCACCCAACTCACTCAAGTGCATCGCTATATCACATTTGACATAGTCCGTAAGCTTGAGTTAATTTGCACACAAAAAAAACATGCAAGGATGGATAGACCTGTGTGTTGTCCTTGTTAATGCAGACAGAGAAGAGCTCCAACTTCTTAATCATAGCCTCAATTTTGTCCCGCACATTGAATAAAGTTGCGGAGAGTCCCTGTAATCCTAGATTCAGATCATTCAGGCGAGGAAAAACATCACCCAGATAGGCCAGTCATGTGAGAAACTCATCATACAAGCTGTCAGACAAGTGAAAAACATGGTCAGTAAAGAAAACTTTAAGCTCGTCCCTCAATTAAAAAAAAAATGTGTCAATACTTTCCCCCTTGATTAACAGCATATGTTGTAAAAGCATTACATGGTCGCTGCCCATATTATTGCATAGTGCAGGAAATATGAGTATTCAGGCCTTGCTTTAACAAAGTTAACCATTTTCACTGTAGTGTCCAAAACGTATTTCAAGCTATCAGCTATTCCCTTGGCAGAAAGAGCCTCTTGGTGGATGCTGCCGTGTACCCAAGTGGCGTAGGGAGCAACTGCTTGCACATGTGCTACCACTCCACTATGTCTCCCTGTCGTGGCTTTTGCGCCATCAGTACAGATACCAACACATCTTGACCACCAAAGTCCATTTGATATCATAAAGCTGTCCAGTACTTTAAAAAGATTCTCTCCTTTTGTCCTGGTTTCCAGCGGTTTGCAGAAGAGGATGTCTTCCTTAATTGACCCCCCCATAAACGTAACCGACATATACCAGGAGCTGTGCCAGGCCCGCCACATCTGTTGACTCATCCAGCTGCAATGCATAGAATTCACTGGCTTGTATGCAAAGCAGTAATTGTTTCAAACCATCTCCTGCCATATCACTGATGCATCGCGAAACAGTGTTGTTTGATGAAGGCATTGTCTGTATATTTGTTTTGTCCTGAAAAAGCAGAATCTTTAAAAGTAAAGCATGCCACGTTGGTGTACTACTCTTATTGTCCCAGCCATATCTGCAGCAGCTGGAAGAATTAAGTCCTCCACAATAGTATGGGGCTTGCCTTTCCTAGCCACTAGGTAGCTAACCATATAAGATGCTTCTAGCCCCTTCTTATTAATGATATCTGTTGCTTTTATACATGTCTTACTGCTCAAAAGTCGTCTTTATTCTCGCTCAAACTTCTGTGGCTTATTTTTCAAATTGGCTTGTTTTGTTTCTAAATGTCTGCCCAAGAGTGAAGGTTTCAGGGAAGGTTTCACTGAGTTGTGAGATAGTACTTTTGCACATTTAACACTGTGGCTGAGGAAAGGCACTACTCCCAATATAAGTGAAGCCCAAATTAATGTAGTTCTCATAATATTTGCACCTCTTCGATGGTCCAATGTTCCTGTCTGTTGTTCGGTGCTTTCCCGGGTAAGGGGGCAATAGCTCTTTGGCTGCATCAGATTCACAACTGTCAGTGTCCATGCTAGCTGGGCTAACAACAAATGTAGCATTACTGATGCTAGCATTGGATGTGCTCGTGGAAGCAGAACAACTTGTGTCGGCGACAAGTGCAGGTGTAATACTAACAGTAGAGCTGATATGTGTCTCTATGGAATCGAGCCTTACCAAATGAACTGTTTGAAAATCTGAAGAAAAAAAAAATGTTGTGTGTGTGTGTATATATATATATATATATATATATATATATATATATATATTATTATTTTTTTTGGGGGGGGGTGAATCACATTTTTATTTGGCCTAACCCCGACGGCATTGCGCGTATATGCGTACCTCAGTTTGGGAATACCTGCCGTAGAAGACAATACCAAATTGTTTATTACAGAGCTGTTGTAGAATATTTATATATTTTGTTGTAGATGTATGGAGACATCAGAATCACAAAGTCTTTTGCCAGTAAGCTGTGGACCACCAATCTTAGTTAGGCCTACTGCATGTACTGTAGAACTGCTGTGATGTAGCAGCAGCTGTGTGCCCCCTTAGCTCTGAGTGTCAGAGTGACTCGGAGGGCACTGATGCAGCAGAGATGGCTTGGCCACTAGAAGACAACCATCTGCTCTCCCCTCCTCTCTTCTGCTCTCCCCTCCTCTCTTCTGCGCTCCCCTCTCCTCCTCTCCTCTCCTCTAAGCTCTGCTCTGCTCTCCTCTCCTCTCCTCTCCTCTCCCCTCCTCTCCCCTCCTCTCCCCTCCTCTCCCCTCCCCTCCTCTCCTCTCCTCTCCTCTCCTTTGCTCTGATCCTCTCTGTTCTGGTTGAAGACAGATGACGTTGTTCTCCCTCAAACAACAGCAAATGTGGATCACTTACCAAATCAAATCAAATTTTATTTGTCACATACACATGGTTAGCAGATGTTAATGCGAGTGTAGCGAAATGCTTGTGCTTCGTGTTCCGACAATGCAGTAATAACCAACAAGTAATCTAACTAACAATTCCTAAACTACTGTCTTATACACAGTGTAAGGGGATAAAGAATATGTACATAAGGATATATGAATGAGTGATGGTACAGAGCAGCATAGGCAAGATACAGTAGATGGTATCGAGTACAGTATATACATATGAGATGAGTATGTAAACAAAGTGGCATAGTTAAAGTGGCTAGTGATACATGTATTACATAAGGATGCAGTCGATGATATAGAGTACAGTATATACGTATGCATATGAGATGAATAATGTAGGGTAACATTATATAAGGTAGCATTGTTTAAAGTGGCTAGTGATATATTTACATCATTCCCATCAATTCCCATTATTAAAGTGGCTGGAGTTGAGTCATTGTCAGTGTGTTGGCAGCAGCCACTCAATGTTAGTGGTGGCTGTTTAACAGTCTGATGGCCTTGAGATAGAAGCTGTTTTTCAGTCTCTCGGTCCCAGCTTTGATGCACCTGTACTGACCTCGCCTTCTGGATGATAGCGGGGTGAACAGGCAGTGGCTCGGGTGGTTGATGTCCTTGATGATCTTTATGGCCTTCCTGTAACATCGGGTGGTGTAGGTGTCCTGGAGGGCAGGTAGTTTGCCCCCGGTGATGCGTTGTGCAGACCTCACTACCCTCTGGAGAGCCTTACGGTTGAGGGCGGAGCAGTTGCCTTTACCAGGCGGTGATACAGCCCGCCAGGATGCTCTCGATTGTGCATCTGTAGAAGTTTGTGAGTGCTTTTGGTGACAAGCCGAATTTCTTCAGCCTCCTGAGGTTGAAGAGGCGCTGCTGCGCCTTCTTCACGATGCTGTCTGTGTGAGTGGACCAATTCAGTTTGTCTGTGATGTGTATGCCGAGGAACTTAAAACTTGCTACTCTCTCCACTACTGTTCCATTGATGTGGATAGGGGGGTGTTCCCTCTGCTGTTTCCTGAAGTCCACAATCATCTCCTTAGTTTTGTTGACGTTGAGTGTGAGGTTATTTTCCTGACACCACACTCCGAGGGCCCTCACCTCCTCCCTGTAGGCCGTCTCGTCGTTGTTGGTAATCAAGCCTACCACTGTTGTGTCGTCCGCAAACTTGATGATTGAGTTGGAGGCGTGCGTGGCCACGCAGTCGTGGGTGAACAGGGAGTACAGGAGAGGGCTCAGAACGCACCCTTGTGGGGCCCCAGTGTTGAGGATCAGCGGGGAGGAGATGTTGTTACCTACCCTCACCACCTGGGGGCGGCCCGTCAGGAAGTCCAGTACCCAGTTGCACAGGGCAGGGTCGAGACCCAGGGTCTCGAGCTTGATGACGAGCTTGGAGGGTACCATACCATGTTTTATACACGTTTCCACACACGAGCATACAACCTGGATCATGACATGAAACAAAAGAAAGCAGATCAAAGGTATTTGGCGTGCAAAGAAAGAACATATCTGTTTTATTCAGTAATAGGTTTCTAGCCCTTAGAGATTACTGGAGATTTATAGAGTATGTCACTATGGTTACAGATCCTTCATATCAGTTACACAGCCCCGGCAACCTTAGATCTATTTCACCCCCCCCCCCCCCCCCTTCTCGGTCTCCCTCTTTCTCCCCCCAATCTCTTTCTCCCCCCTCTCTCTTCCTCTCCCTCCCAGACAGTGATTGAGACAAGACCTCCCTGTCCCCCCCCCCCTCTCTCTCATCAGACAGTGATAAGAACCAGACAGAAATGTGTACAGATGCCAGAGATCCTCTTCCTTCCATTTCTTTGTCATCGCCTTTCTCTGCTATTCTAATCTCATCTCTATCTTTAATTATGTCTGATTGTCCTCTCACATCTATTATTCATTTTGTCTTTAGCTATCTCCTTTGTGTCCCACTCCTGAGGGGCCCAAATGAAATGACAGGATGATAGATGCATTTTCATAGCAGGCAGAATGGAGGGGGCCACTTCAATTGGCCGTTTTGTTAGCCGTCTTTGACATTTGAAGAGCAAAAAGAAGTCTGGGGACTTTGTGATGTCACTGAGGTGTTACCTCTAATGACCTGTTGGTGGCAGTGTGTACCCTTCTAAGTCCCCGTGGAGCCCTAGGGAGAGACTCAATTGCATATTCCTTGCATCCTCTCTCCTCGCCTCCTCATGATCCATTGTAGGAGAAAGCTAGAGGTGCATTTCCCTTCTGACCTTCTCCACCAATGGGTTTTGAGAAGGAGGTGAGGAGAGAGGAAGCGAGGAGTATGCAATTGAGATACTCCCCTCGGCTCTGGTTTTACGGTTCTGTCTTCACAATACAGTACATGTGCGGTATATGACTAGGAAACAGGAGGATGAGGATAGGAGTGCTGTTCATATGTTCCGATGTTGATCTCAGCACCAACAGTATGGCTTACATCCTGTTACATCACACAAATCACCAACAAATGAAATGCCTGACACTAACTCTTAATGTCCATCATAATAATTGCCACGTCATAGATTTTCCCATGAGATGACAAAAGCTGGTTTTTCTATTCCAAATGAAGGCTGGAGAAAGTTGAATGCAACATAACCATGTCTTAATGTCCGCTAGATAAGTGGTTTTAACTGTAACAAGCTGCAGATGGGATGTGTGTTATCATTGAGCCCTCAGTCTCAATGTTGGGAGCTCCTAGCAGAAGTGAAGCTTCAAAAAAAGTGCCTGACTCCCTAAAATACAGAGGCAGTGTCTCCTTTGTATCAACTGTAATTGTTTACCTGTATATGAAGAGCACAACAGAAATAGTAATGCAGCCTAAGTAAATACCTGGCCGCAGGCTAAACTAGTATGTACACACTATTAGAATACAGGCTCTGGTCATCATTCTATTCCAGGAAAATTCAACTATTCTAATGACCTTGGTCGACAGACAGTGTTTTGCTCCTCGTATTCCTTAGCGCACGAGATTACTCTGCTTCGCATTGTATGTTTCCTTGTTATCATTGTTTTAAACTTGATTTGTTTTTTATGTATTTGACGGGTGCCTGAGGGCAAGGCTTAACCATTGCTACAGGAAAAAAATGAACCATTGGATCAACAGGAAAATAAGTTAAAAACAAGTGGGCTCCTGCTTAGCGTTTCGCACAGCATCTGCATCCAGTGCAACACTTCCCTTCAACTCAAAGGAATGGGTGAAGTCTCGCATGATTTCACACACACCCACACAAGGACAAACACACACACACTTAATATATTTCTAAGATCTGCATCTAAATTCAACAAGAAAATCAATGGTAATATACTCTGTACAAGGCTAATAGCTTTCTGTTTTAATTATAGTCCTAATGAACTCATAAAATGTGGCAGGACAAAACACAGTGTGGTATATTTCATTTTTTTGTTCATTTTATTTGTTTTTATGGTCTATGAATATCTATATTATGGTTTATCATTCTCAGACTATTTAAATTGTATGTAGGGTGCCTTTCGGCAAAATAATATTTCATAACTGACAGTTGAATACCACACCTACAGAGAACTGAAAAAACAACTAAGCAACAAATATTCCGGAAAGAATTCAACTGGGAATGCCAAGAACATCATATACTGAACAATAATATAAACGCAACATGTAAAGTGTTGGTCCAATGTTTCTTGAGCTGAAATAAAATTATTTTCCATTGGCACAAAAAGCTTATTTCTCTCAAATGGTTTTTACTGTCAAGATCCCCTTCTTTATTTTTCACTGTATCATTGTGTGCCCTCACCCTCCTTAGAAATGTGAAATCATTGCCTCAAAATGGATTGTTGTTGACTTGACACATAGTGGAAGGGTGTGTGTGTGTGTACTTATGTGTTTCTGCATGCGCGCGTGCCTGGGAGCATATGTGTGTCCTCACATAATGTATGTTTATCTCTCTCCCTAACCATTTGATTGACACAGGCTGTAACTATCTGATGGTTCACGCTTTAGTGCGCCTGGTGCGGCGGAGGTTTACACAGCGCCAGCCCCTGGCAGAGTGGAAATTAGACGATAATGCAGTCGTTGGGCCCGTCAGTGGGCTAAGCCGTCACACACACACACACACACACACACACACACACACACACACACACACACACACACACACACACACACACACACACACACACACACACACACACACACACACACACACACACACACACACACACACACACACACACAGTGTTCTCTCAGGTCTCTGTATTCACACAGGTTCACCTCCCTACATGTCATTAGCATCATTCCATTTCCAGTCTCTGCAATTTCCCCCGAGCTGCTTGCATGACAAGTGTTCTGAAACTCCATAAAAACTTAATCTAGCTACTGCACCCTGAAACTGGGCAAACTCCAAGTATGAAATTAGTTCAAATGAAATGAAGTGGATTGGATATTGGAAGTAATGTGTTAGAACAGAACAGTACGTTTTAACGACAATGGGTCAGTGAGTTTTATCTGCAAACTGAGTTAAGTAGAGAGACTGGTGCTAACTGCAAATACTTGTATATGGCGTTGCCACACAAAGCTGACTTAATGATGATCAGTAATAATGAACCCATGCAATTAAACAACATAACACTGAATAGAAGGACCTGGGACAAAACATCTCACTCTGCAACTGGATCCTGGATTTCCTGACGGGCCGCCCCCCAGGTGGTAAGGGTAGGTAACAAAACATCCGCCAAGCTGATCCTCAACACGGGGGCCCCTCAGGGGTGCGTGCTCAGTCCCCTCCTGTGTTTCCTGTTCACTTATGACTGCATGGCCAGGCACAACTCCAACACCATCATTGAGTTTGACACAACAGCGGTAGCTCTGATCACCAACAACGATGATACATCCTATAGGGAGGAGGTGCGAGCACAACAACATCTCCCTCAATGTGATCAAGACAAAGGAGATGATTGTAGACTACAGGAAAAGAGGACCAAGCATGCCCCCACTCTCATTGATGGGGCTGCAGTTGAGCAGGTTGAGATTTTCAAGTTCCTTGGTGTCCCCATCACCAACAAATTAACATGGTCCAAACACACTAAGACAGTCGTGAAGAGGGCACGACAAAGCCTATTCCCCCTCAGGAGACTGAAAAGATTTGGCATGGGTCCTCAGATCCTCAAAAGGTTTTACAGCTGCACCATCGAGAGCATTCTAACTGGTTGCATCACTGTCTGGTATGGCAACTGCTCAGCCTCCAACCGCAAGGCACCACAGAGGGTAGTGCGTACGGCCCAGTACATCACTGGGACCAAGCTTCCTGCCAACAAGGACCTCTATACCAGGTGGTGTCAGAGGAGGGCCCTACAAATTGTCAAAGACTCCAGCCACCATAGTCATAGACTGTACTCTTTGCTACCGCACAGCAAGTGGTACCAGAGCGCAAGGTCTAGGTCCAAAAGGCTTAACAGCTTCTACCCCCAAGCCATAAGACTCCTGAACAGCTAATCAAAGGGCTACCCAGACCCCTCTTTTACGCTGCTGCTACTCTCTGTTTATTATCTATGCATAGTCAAGTTAATTCGACCTACATGTACACTACCATTCAAAAGTTTGGGGCCACTTAGAAATGTCCTTGTTTTTGGAAGAAAAGCTCATTTTTGGTCCATCAAAATACCTTCAAAATTATCATAAATACAGTGTAGACATTGTTAATGTTGTAAATAACCATTTTAGCTGGAAACGGCTGATTTAAAAAAAATGGAATGTCTACATAGGCGTACAGAGACCCATTATAAGCAACCATCACTCCTGTGTTCCAATGGCACATTGTGTTAGCTAATCCAAGTTTTTCATTTTAAAAGGCTAATTGATCATTAGAAAACCCTTTTGCAATTATGTTAGCATAGCTATAAACTGTTGTTCTGATTAAAGAAGCAATTAAACTATCCTTCTATAGACTAGTTGAGTATCTGGAGCATCAGCATTTGTGGATTCGATTACAGGCTCAACATAGCTAGAAAGAAATACATTTCTTCTGAAACTCATCAGCCTATTCTTGTTTTGGGAAATTAAGGCTTTTCCATGAGAGAAAATGCCAAGAAATTGAAGGTCTCGTACAACGCTGTGTACTATTCCCTTCACAGAACAGCGCAAACTGGCTCTAACCAGTATAGGAAGAGGAGTGCACAACTGAGCAAGATGGCAGGTACATTAGAGTGTCTAGTTTGAGAAACAGACGCCTCACAAGTCCTCAAATGGCAGCTTCATGAAATATTCCCCGCAAAACACCAGTCTCAATGTCAATGTCTATTTAATGAAGCTGCCAGTTGAGGACTTATGAGGCGTCTGTTTCTCAAACTAGACATTCAGTTGATGCATTGGGGCCTCCCACTCCTCTTTCTATTCTGGTTAGGGCCAATTCCCGCTGTTCTGTGAAGGGAGTAGTACACAGCGTTGTACGAGATCTTCAGTTTCTTGGCCTTTTTGAGCCTGTAATCTAACCCACAAATGTTGTTTTATTGCTTCTTTAATCAGAACAGTTTATCTGTGCTAACATAATTGCAAAAGGGTTTTCTAATGATCAATTAGACTTTTAAAATGAGAAACTTTGATTAGCTAACACAACGTGCCATTGGAACACAGGAGCGATGGTTGCTAATAATGGGCCTCTGTACGCCTGTGTAGATATTCCTTTAAAAATCTGTCGTTTCCAGCTACAATAGTAATTTCCAAAATTAACAATCTCTACACTGTATTTATGATCCTTTTATTTTTTACTGGACTAAAAATGTGCTTTTCTTTCAAAAACAAGGACAATTTTAAGTGGCCCCAAACTCTTGAACGGTAGTGTACATATTACCTAAATTACCTCGACTAACCGGCACATTGACTCTGTACCGGTATCCCCTGTATATAGCCTCGCTGTTGTTATTTTACTTCTGCTGTTTAATTATTTGTTTCTTTTATTTTCATTTTTTTTTACTTATCTATTTTTTACTTAAAACACTATTTTTTCTTATAACTTCCTAAAGCATTGTTGGTTAAGGGCTTGTAAGTAAGCATTTCACTGTTGTATTCGGGCGTATGTCACAAATACAATTTGATTTGAAATGACGATAGATATGATTTTAAAATGGTAGTACAGAAGATAGTAGGTGGCTTTATACTTACCTTGTTCCACTGCTGCACTTAACGCATGCCCAGGGTAAGTTATGCAAACAGACCGCTTTTTTGGGACAAGATATTTTCACAACTGCAATGTTGTGAAACATTTATTCGGATTATTTCCAGAGATACACAACATCCTGAAAATATCTAGATATGTCACGTCTACTCCCGCTCCAGCGCTCAACGTCGCCGGTTTAGTAACCACCGGTCCTGGCAGCCCATCATTAAGCACATGTGTGCCTCATCGTTAGGCACACCTGGACTTCATCACTACCCTGATTACTTCCCCTTAATCTAGCACTCCTTAGTATCAGTCTTCAGGCAGTATTGTTTCTGTGTTCATATCCAGACGCTTCTCTTGTTTTGTATCGATCTATGTTCTTTATTATTAAACTCACGAACTGTACCTGCTTCCTTACTCCCAGTGTCATTGTTACAAGATATCTTTGTTAGAAAGAATTCTCTATTTCCCTTGACGGAGTGATGCTGAAAAAATATGGCTTAATTTACCCCACTCCTCCCTACTTGGCAGTGTAAAACGGAATCTGAAATGTATTTTTGAAAGTGCTTTTATAACGTCGGTCCCCAGAGTCCAGTTTTCCTCTGGAATCCAATATAGTACTGTACTGTAGTGTCTATTCTCTCGAGATTTCTATTGAAATAGAACAGAATATCTATAACTTTGGTAGAGGAATTGCTGCTGAGAAACACTTAATGGTCTCTGAAAAACTAATATGTTTTCATGTTCCACAAGGGATTAAGTGTGAGAGCAATTAAAATGGACTCTCTAAGATTAAATAGATTTTCTGTTTTCTATCTACATATGCTTTTTATCCTTTATTTAACTAGGCAAGTCAGTTATGAACAAATTATTATTTACAATGATGGATTAGGAACAGCGGGTTAACTGCCCTCAGGGGCAGAACAACAGATTCTTACCTTGTCAGCTCAGGATTCTGTTACTGGCTCATCGCTCTAACCACTAGGCTACCTGCCGCCCCATGTTTGGTATGAATTAAGGCACATATACTAAAAAAAATAAAGGGAACACTTAAAAAACACAATGTAACTCCAAGTCAATCACACTTCTGTGAAATCAAACTATCCACTTAGGAAGCAACACTGATTGACAATACATTTCACATGCTGTTGTGCAAATGGAATAGACAACAGGTGGAAATTATAGGCATTTAGCAAGACACCCCCAATAAAGGAGTGGTACTGCAGGTGGTGACCACAGACCACTTCTCAGTTCCTATGCTTCCTGGCTGATGTTTTGGTCACTTTTGAATGCTGGCGGTGCTTTCACTCTAGTGGTAGCATGAGACGGAGTCTACAACCCACACAACTGACTCAGGTAGTGCAGCTCACCCAGGATGGCACATCAATGCGAGATGTGGCAAGAAGGTTTGCTGTGTCTGTCAGGCCGTAGGAGGGCAACAACACAGCAGCAGGACCGCTACCTCCGCCTTTGTACAAGGAGGAGCAGGATGAGCACTGCCAGAGCCCTGCAAAATGACCTCCAGCAGGCCACAAATGTGCATGTGTCTGCTCAAACGGTCAGAAACAGACTCCATGAGGGTGGTATGAGGGCCCGACGTCCACAGGTGGGGGTTGTGCTTACAGCCCAACACCGTGCAGGACGTTTGGCATTTGCCAGAGAACACCAAGATTGGCAAATTCGCCACTGGCGCCCTGTGCTCTTCACAGATGAAAGCAGGTTCACACTGAGCACATGTGACAGACGTGACAGAGTCTGGAGACGCCGTGGAGAACGTTCTGCTGCCTGCAACATCCTCCAGCATGACCGGTTTCGCGGTGGGTCAGTCATGGTGTTGGGTGGCATTTCTTTGGGGGGTCGCACAGCCCTCCATGTGCTCGCCAGAGGTATTCTGACTGCCATTAGGTACTGAGATGAGATCCTCAGACCCCTTGTGAGACCATATGCTGGTGTTTTTGGCCCTGGGTTCCTCCTAATACAAGACAATGCTAGACCTCATGTGGCTGGAGTGTGTCAGCAGTTCCTGCAAGAGGAAGGCATTGATGCTATGGACTGGCCCGCCCGTTCCCCAGACCTGAATCCAATTGAGCACATCTGGGACATCATGTCTCGCTCCCATCCGCTGTCCAGGAGTTGTCCAGGAGTTGGCGGATGCTTTAGTCCAGGTCTGGGAGGAGATCCCTCAGGAGACCATCCGCCACCTCATCAGGAGCATGCCCAGGCATTGTAGGGAGGACATACAGGCACGCGGAGGCCACACACACTACTGAGCCTCATTTTGACTTGTTTTAAGGACATTACATCAAAGTTGGATCAGCCTGTAGTGTGGTTTTCCACTTTAATTTTGAGTGTGACTCCAAATCCAGACCTCCATGGGTTGATACATTTGATTTCCATTGATCATTTTTGTGTGATTTTGTTGTCGGCACATTCAACTATGTAAAGAAAAAAGTTTTTAATAAGAAAATTTCATTCATTCAGATCTAGGATGTGTTATTTTAGTGTTCCCTTTATTTTTTTGAGCAGTGTATCTCACAACTATCCCACAACATTAGGTGGGAAAAGGCTGCCTAAGTACGATTCCCAATCAAAGACAATGATAGACAGCTGCCTCTGATTGGGAACCACACTCGGCCAAAACAAAGATATAGAAAACATAGAATGCCCACCCAAATCACACCCTGACCTAACCAAATAGAGAAATAAAACGTCTCTCTAAGGTCAGGGCGTGACACACAGTTTTGTATTGCTAAAATCCAATTTTCCCTAAACCTGAATCTAACCTTAACAATTAACCTAACCCTAATTCTAACCCTAACCCTAAAAATAGCATTTTTCCTCATGGGGACCGGCAAAATGTCCCCATTTGTGCAGATTTTCCTTGTTTTGCTATCCTTGTGAGGATTGTAAAACACACACACCCACACACCTCTATTCCAAGCAAGTCTATAGATAGACTATAGAGTATATGAGGTATGCTGGTAGACACTGCCTGCTGAGTCCAATGGAGAGGAGAGTAGAGCCTCCACAGGAGGGCCATCTCTCACCACATACTGCTGAACGTGACAGGCCTCCTTTCATATCACCTTCGCATGCCCGTCCGTCTGTCTCTGTTCTGTCTAGATGAGTTGAGAGCATGCATGCCAGCATTCGTTGGCTCTGCAGCTGAAAAAGAAAGCAGTGACAATAGGCATGCCAATTATTTTTTTTACCTTTATTTAACCAGGCAAGTCAGTTAAGAACAAATTCTTATTTTCAATGATGGCCTAGGAACAGTGGGTTAACTGCCTGTTCAGGGGCAGAACAACAGATTTGTACCTTGGGGGTTTGAACTTGCAACCTTCTGGTTACTAGTCCAACGCTCTTACCACTAGGCTCACCTGCCACCCCATAATTTTAAAGGTGCACAATTACAGTGTGAACTCCATTCCATTTGTTTTGTCTCTTTCCATACATATGAGTGTGACGAAAATAAATAGATAGTGAATCAGACAGAGTGAAGGCATGGAAAGTTTGGGTTTGGAAGAGTGTGTGTCTGAGTGTGCCTGCGGGCATCCGGGCATGCATGTGTGTTTGTGGGCACTTGCATGTGTGCCTATGTGGAACAGGCTTGTGTATGTGGTGCATGTGTGTGTATTTGTGTGAGTGAGTGAACTCCAATGTTTGCCTCTATACTGATGAACGCTGGCTGTAGTGGATTCCCAGGGAGCACCCTTGGTGCACCAGGCCAGATAGTCCCATCAGATTGGAGCCCGGCTGGCAGCACCCAGGGGACGTACTTAGTAAGGTGTCCAAGGATCAGACACCACAACACACCTGTTGTATCCCAGAGGACAGGAGACACTGTTGTATCCCAGAGGAGCAGGAGACGATTAATTTAGCCTGTGCCTGTTTAGAACCTGATCATCTGAGCAGAGGCACTGTCTTGCCCAAGGTTGTTCAATTAAGTACAGGCTTATTAACTGAATGACAGAGACAGAATACAATATGTTGTTTTATTGAATAGTTTGGGGTATGCCTCATCTCTGAGGAATGCTCCTCAGAGCCAGATGCTGATGACAGATTGCCCTATGCTGGGAAGCTGGCTAGAGCGCAATGAGCCAAGAAAAGCCCCCCGACCAAACGCTCCCCTAACCGGGAGGGCTCCCAGTCACGGCCCCTGTGCAGTACTAGCGTCCCTGCACTGTGATGCAGTGCCTTAGACTGCTGCACCACTCGGGAGCCATAAAAGCCACAGTTCTTGATTGATATATTACTGTCGATAGCCACTCTGCCACATGGTTTGCTGCTGGGAGGCTGGAGAATACCGCTATTCGTCGAGATACAACTAATTTTAGGGAATGACACAACATATCAAGTATACGGAAGACATTTTGTTTATGATGAGATGAAATACAAATTCAATTACAATGCCAATAGTGATGACAGTTAAAGGCAGTAGTAGATCTACTGAGCTCATTAACCATGTGTAGCCGATGTGAAATGGCTAGCTAGTGGCGTTTCAATCGGTGACGTCACTTGCCCTGAGACCTTGAAGTAGTGGTTCCCCTTGCTCTGCAAGGGCCGCGGCTTTTGTGGCGCGATGGGTAACGATGCTTCGAGGGTGACTGTTGACGTGTGCAGACCTTCCCTTGTTTTTGTGCCCAGTTCGGGGCGAGGGGATGGATGTAAAGTCGATACTGTTACATTGATGCTGTCGACCCGGATCACTGGTTGCTGCGGAAAGAGGAGGAGGTCAAAAGGGGGGTGAGTGTAGGCAATTTGAAATGGCTAGCTAGTGAGCGGTGGTGCGCGCTAGTGGCGTTTCAATCAGTGACGTCACTTGTTCTGAGACCTTGAAGTAGTGGTTCCCCTTGTTCTGCAAGGGCCGCGGCTTTTGTGGCGCGATGGGTAACGATGCTTCGAGGGTGACTGTTGACGTGTGCAGACCTTCCCTTGTTTTTGTGCCCAGTTCGGGGCGAGGGGATGGATGTAAAGTCGATACTGTTACATTGATGCTGTCGACCCGGATCACTGGTTGCTGCGGAAAGAGGAGGAGGTCAAAAGGGGGGTGAGTGTAGGCAATTTGAAATGGCTAGCTAGTGAGCGGTGGTGCGCGCTAGTGGCGTTTCAATCAGTGACGTCACTTGTTCTGAGACCTTGAAGTAGTGGTTCCCCTTGTTCTGCAAGGGCCGTGGCTGTTGCGGAGCAATGGGTAACAATGCTTCGAGGGTGACTGTTAACGTGTGCAGAGCGTCCCTGGTTCGTGTCCAGGTCGGGGCGAGGGGACGAACGTAAAGTCTATACTGTTACACATGGATGAAGTATTCCATTTGAGTCACTGGCAAATCAATTGATAAAGAATGACTAATGTTGCAAAGCACAACTTGTGAAAGGCTACAATTATGTAAGCCAACTTCATGTCAAATATGAATGACTACCTTAGACTTCATGAAGTACTGTATGTTGTTTCTGATTATCATTGATTACCAATCCACAATTGCTGCAATGGATTGTCGGCGAGGCCATTCAACAAGCTTTATTGAATTCACCTTAGTTCGGGTCCACTCCTATGCAACCATGTAACTCTAAATAGCACAACAGCAATCGGCCTGTTTAGATCAGCATAGATACGCCGTTGTCCCAGTAGAGGGATACAAGACAACGTGTTGTTTAGCAAACAGCCATAGTAGCATATTCATTTTAATGTTGTTGATGTTGCCGGCCTTGACAGAAGATAATTGCTTATGGCATTTACAGAAGTATGAACAGGAAGTGGCTCTACTGGTGGGAATGCGGAAAACACAACAAAACCTCTACCGAAGTTTTAACAAGATATTCTGAATTAATATCCAGTTGCGATTATTTCACCAGCTAAAATGATGTTCATGAATATGATACCTGGATGTAAATAAAGCCTGTATGCATAGGTGTTCCCCTTATATATCCTCAGGAGACTATCCATAAATTAAGCATTTATGATAAATCCGACCAGATCTGATAACTGGTATTGAATAACAACGTTATAATCTACGGCTCGCTGGCGAAGCAGAATCTGGAGTCTTTCCTTCCCCCTGGGAAGACAACCTCTTCTTCCGGAAAAGGGATGCCTGTTGTCTGGGAGTTGCAGATATTAGCCGAGTACATCTGTAGCCAGAAGAGAGGAGCTCATGGCTGGACATGCCTGGAAGCATGGAATACAGCCGGAATACACGAAAGTTGAGCGTCGGAAAATGACCCACTTGCCTAATGGCGATTTGAACTTCTTCTCTGGGAAATAATAGTCGTGAGAAATCACCTGGAACTTGAGAGTGGATGTAGATTGATCGCTGGAACACAGGACGTGTCCTCTCTCTCAGGGGAGATTACGGCATCTGGTATGACTTAAATGACATGGAAAGCAAACATAGACCGTCGTTGGAAGACTTGCTGCAAGAGAGCAAATGCGATACACAAGGTTTTAGTTGACATATAAATTATCCCACAGATGTATTCCCATTGGTTGAAAGAAAGGGAAGTGCATATTGCATGAGTGAGCCCATAGGCTAATCAGCAAGCATGGTGGAATTGCTCTAGTATGCCATGCTCATAGGCTGAAGTGAATAGGTGAATGACATTGCGCAAGATTGCTAATAGTAAAGGAGAGACATGATGCTATGCTGATGAGGTAACATTATGACACTACCATATCAATACTGCACCTGCCATGCTGTTGAGTTTAACATAAACACCACCATAAGGATACCTGCTATGCTGATGAGGTAACAATGTAAACGTGACGATATACTGTAAATATTTGCTATGCTGATGAGGTAACAATGTAAACATGACCATATACTGTAAATATTTTCTATGCTGATGCAGTAACCCCCCCCCCCCCCACGATGATGCACGGCAGAGCCTGAGGGTGATGATCAGAGTGTGGGTATAGAGGCATTGGGGGCAATATGTTCCCCAGTTCTCCCGGGTAGCCCTGTGATCTGTAACATTGACAGAGAGCAGGCTGCCTTCCTCTGTTTGTTCTTCATCAAGAAGGGAAATGAAGGCCTCTTGCTCCCTTTTGTATCGTCTCCTGTCTTTGATGTTCAGATGGTCAGATTCACTAGATGTGTGTTATTTGCTGCAGTATCTATTTTGAACCCTTCCCCCTGCCTCTGTCATGGATGTAGTGGGTGTCATTTCTACAGGGATTTCTACAGGGGCTCTAGAGCATGTGTTGATACTCGCTGTCTCATTCTGTCACTTCCACATTGCGTAATATTATGTCATTTGCTTTTGGAAAGCTCCTTTATTCAGGAGGCGGTGATGATTAGGCCTTGTGGGGAACACTCTTTCCTTCTTTCCTCCTCCCTCTCTTTCATGTTCTCCAAACATGAACAGGTTCAGCATACTCTAGTGACAAGACACAAAAAAACTATACTCACAGTAGAACACGTAGGAGAGAGTGTGTGAGAGGAAAGAAAGAAAGAGAGAGCAGTGGGACTCGTGTAACACCAACTATTGAAGCACCTAGCTCCAGAGATGTTGGCCACATGGCCCCCAGGGTTCTTTAACAGCGGTGTGAAGAGCTCTCTAATGTAAGTAGCTGAGATAAACACCATTATTATTAAAGACACGGAGGAGCCGCATTCTCCACTCTGCTTAGATGGCGAGAAACACACAGCCTATCCCACTGTATGTTTTCCCCTGACTATATACAGGATTTGGAAAGCTGGTGAAATAGCTAGGATGTTCTTGGTAACAGTGGAATGGGATGTGACCCGAAAACAGACCTGAGCAACAGATTTCAGAACCTTGTCCTTTATGAGCTGTGACGCTCTGACTGTAACCTACAGCAGTAATAAGGAGAGACATTGTAATTGATTATTGTAGTCTTATGACATGGAAATGGAAGTACTGTGATTGGGCCTCATTATTCTAAAGTGAGGCAGATGAAATATAATAACAGTGGTGGTAATGGTGGGTGATAAATGATGTGATGATTGTGGCTGTGATCAGAAGGAAGACAGAAGATTGATGCATCATTACAGTGTGATCATAAAGACTGTAAGATTGCTTGTCTGTTGCTTTAGCACCTCTCTCAGGAGTAGTGTCTGTGTTCCTTCTTTCTCCCCTGCTTTGTCACTCTCTCTCTATATAGCTTTCTCTCTCTCCCCTTTCTTTCTCTATTTATCTCACTCTCTCCTCTCTCCCTCATATTTTTTGGTCTCTCTCTCTCTCTCTCTTTCTCTCTCTCTCTCACTCTCTCTCTCTCTCTCTTATTCGGTGTGTGTCTGACAGATAAGAGGATAATGAGAGTCAGTAGTGAAGGTGCTGTTCCCGGGTGAGAGGTGCCACGGTCTGGTCTCTGTGTCGTTCTCTGGAGCACTTAAACCAGAACCGGGGACATGTAATTACCAGCCACCCCCACACTGATGACTCTAAACAATGTCAAAAACACCCCACAACCTTCTCTAGAAGCATTCTCAACACGCATAAAAATAAATATGCAACCAGTGTCGTTTGCGACCGTGGTGGCAACTGTGGGATGGAGATTGGGAGTTTGAGAAACTGTCTCAATCTGAGGAGTCTTCAGAAGAGCAACTCAAACTACTTTACCCATCGATAACTAGAAATTGCTTGTTGAATGGGTTTTACATAGCTGACCCGATATAAGTTGTGGGACATTTAAGAAATGGCTGTTTGAACTCAGAACTGTTGAGTTTGTTCTATGAAAACTGTCTGTACGTTTGTATCTGTTTGTCTCTACTAGGCTCTGCCTTGCTGCTCTGTCAGTCTCTGTATATTTCTATCAGTCTTGTGTGCTGGTTGTTTCTGGATCCCCCCCTCCCCTCAGTCTGCACGCCTATCAATCTAACTGCCCATTTGTCCGATTTGGTCATGTGGCTTGCTAATGGAATGGCTGTTGTTGGTTGTACTTGACCCTCTGCAGGTGTGTGTGTGTGTGTGTGTGTGTGTGTGTGTGTGTGTGTGTGTGTGTGTGTGTGTGTGTGTGTGTGTGTGTGTGTGTGTGTGTGTGTGTGTGTGTGTGTGTGTGTGTGTGTGTGCGTGCGCTCGTGCGTGTGTGCGATGTTTACTGCTGTTTGTCCCTGTCACCCTGCCCTCAATCCTCCACGTCTCTATTCAAGTAGACAATTAAATCAGCATAATCAGATCTCTGTGTATGATGGACCGCTGGTACCCCCACTGCTACAGTAAGCCTTCTACTCTATCACACACGCACGCACACACACACAGACAGACACACAGACACACAAACTGTAAATGAGATTTGACAGACTAATCATTCACATGCCCACTCAGCAACATCCCATGGCTTTCTGCCCTGTAATCCGTGACTGCCTAAGGAGCATTCTCCTGAGGCATCATCAGCTCTTAAAGTCTGCCTCTTTTTTCAAATCTATTTCTATTTACAATAACATTCCCCTCCTTTTCTCTCGCTCCTTCCCCCTCCACTCCCCACACCCCGGGGAACGTGCCGGGGAATTATTTAATGCCCAGACAAACAGAGAACGTCAACACAAACACACTACAAAAGATGGTTATGCAGATAAGAAGGATTGCTTGCAGGTATATTAACTATATGCTTTCTAACTAAGTACCCAACATTAGGCAAATATGTGGTTGATAGTTTATCGTTTTAAACCTGATTCATGTAAGGTTAACATGACACAGGTTTATCTAAAAATGGGTGTCTCATTACATAGTAGGGACTGATGACAACACAGCAAAGCTGATAACCTGGCGGGCAAGAAACTAATTCTGGTTCACAGGAAGGGGTTTGAGCAAGTAGCTGAATTGCTGGGAACGTTACCTAATATAAACAATCACAAGCAAACAGACTGGTGGTTTTGTCAAGACAGTTCAATTACTGCAGCTTATATGATTTGCCTCATTAGCATTCATGAGCCAATACATCCTTGGTATGATTGGTAACGTTACAGGTTGGAAGGACATTTTGGGGGACAAAAAAGACAACAGTTTTATGCGCTTGCAACTTCCAAATGATTACTAATGCCTATTGTATCTGTATTTGCCAAAGACTAGTTGCTAATGATAATTGATGATTGTGCTTTGCCCATTTGTGAAGGAGTACTGTCAGGAAGGGAAGGTGACTGCAGCCTGGATAAAGAAAAAATGGGAGAACCTCAAACAAAAGCATAAAGTAATCTAAAATGTCTCCAGATCTACACAATGTAACGTGCAGGTTGTACAGTGAGTGCAGCATTTCTTAGCTGTTTGTGCCCCAACTTGTTTCTTTTGGGATTTGAAGTGACCCAAACTGGGGTGAGCACTAAGGCCACCTGGAAAAGGTACAGTGCCATGGATGAGACAATTGACAGCAGTCCCGCAATTATACCGCCTGTTTTTATTTTGCAGAAATGTACATGATCAGAGGGAGAGAGAAGCGATAACTCCCAAGAGGAGGAGAGAGCCAGAGTGGGTCACACTACTCAGAGAGATGCAGGACAGAGATGAAGAGAAAGAGAGGCAGGCCAGCGCTCACGATGAGAAGAGAGAGGAAGATGCAATAGAAAGAGAGAAGAGAGATGAAGAAAACAAAAAGAGAGAGAACCGCAAGAGGGAGAAGAAGAAAGAAGAGGGGTACAGGAGGATGAGGAGAATAGATGTATGGACAATGAGAATAGACAAAGAGAAAATATGAAAATAGACAGACAAAATACGAGAATAGACAAAGAGAAGACACGAGAATAGACGGAGAGTTAAGGATAATAGACAGAGGGTGTCACAATCGCCTGGAGTGGTGGGTGCAGAGTCAATTGCGGAGAGCAGAGGATACTGGGGAAAAACGTGTTTATTGTGATTCCCACACGAACGCCCAAAACCATAGGCGATAAACAGACATAAAAATAGTCCGACCCAACACAGGGCACAAACGGACAGGAACACAAACACACACCCCGACTAACAGAAAATAATTCTGCATGAACATAGGCGGGCCTAACAGACATAAATAGACATAAATCAAGAAACAAAATAAGGAACAGGTGCAACCAATAAGACCAAACGGACAGAAAAGGAAAAAGGGATCGGTGGCGGCTAGTAGACCGGCGACGACGACCGCCGAGCGCGTCGTGACAGAGGGAGGATAGACTGTTGACGTTGTTGGAGTTTTTTATTGACATGAGGCTTTCCAAGGTCTTGTCCCAACTATATTCCTGGTGTTCTTGCTGCAAGACATCTACCAGGCTGTCAAAAGAGGGTCTGGTCATTCGGAAGTGGGGATTGAGGTCTAGGTTGTAGCACACAGTCGGGTCCTCTGCCACCAGTCTGTTATGGGAAAAGGCAACTTTACCAAATAAATAGCTTTCACATGATTATTCTGATGTGTGTGTGTGTGTGTGTATGTGTGTACATTAATGAATGTAGGCTATAGGCTACACTAAATTACATTTGCTATGGCAGGCATACATGCTCTAATATTATAGTCCAAGTGGATGTATACATAAATATATTGATTGATTGCAATTGTTCCCGAATGAATGAGCGTTCATGTGCAAACGATTAGCATTTCAATTGTTATAATTATCAACTCTGTCGTGACTTCTCAGCTGACCCCCACTCCTCCTTTTGTCCACCAAGCCTCGATGCCGGTTTAGCACACTAGGGCACATTCCCCTATCATTTCTTGTAACCATTTTTACTTTGTTTGTTTGTTTATGCATTTCTGTGAATTACTTAGTTGTATGGATGACTCATAGTGAAGACTGGGTTCATGCAGATAACCAAAAATTTACGACGTTTGGTATGAGAATAACGTGAGGTAAAGTAAATAATTCATTAATTCGAAGACTAATTGATCAGATATAAAATATCTGAATATTTTCCTTGGTGCCCCGACTTTCTAGTTAATTACAGTTACATGATTAATCAGTTTGATCGCGTAATACTAATTACAGAGATGCTTTGCTAAAAACTAAAAGTCTTCATTTAATGAGAGTAAGGACACGACAATGGCTCACAATTACAGCTAGACAGTGCAGACTACAGGTCGTGGTGAGTTTCCAGCGCAGGTAACGTTAAGTTGCGTGTGGTATGCATCACTCTCTCTCACACACAACGCGCCGAGTTGAGCCATAGGGTTTAATATAGGAATGGGCACAAATAATGAAACGCCAAATGCAGGAAAACATTTATTGACTTAATTATTTGGGTGATTCCTAGCTTAGCTATGTGGTATAGTCGTTGTGCGTTCTCAATGGACATTGTTAATGAAGTTATAAGATGGCTAGCTAGTAATTTGTTATGCTATAACAAGTGAGCAAGAAGTTGCATAGCAACAGCATCAACTTCTGGTAAACAGGCAAAGCGCTAGTACACTCAACTGAAAGGATACCTTTCTTTTACACTATAGTAAAATGAACTAATAGTATATAGTATGTAGTATGTGCTCATTAAGTATTTAGTATTCAATATGTTAGTATGGGTATTCAAACATAGCTATGGTCTGACAAACACCACTCAAGCTCAGTCAACTTTTACCCCAGATGCGGAAGTGCGAGATAGGAGGATGCTGTGGATTGGGACACATTTTTATGGAGATTTTTTTATTATGCTAACTTGATTTCTGCGGGGGCGTGGACATTGACCTTAGTTAACACTGTTTTTGTTTGTGCGTGGGATGGATGGTGTCAGAGCGCAAGAAAAAGTCTGCTATAGAGCTTGAATCAGCATTAATCTAAATGGTTGAACACACTCTGGCTCTGTCCTAAATGGCACCCTATTCCCTTTATAGGGCACTACTTTTGACCAGGGCCCATAGAGATTTGGTTAAAAGTAGTCCACTATATAGGGAATATGGTTCAATTTAGGATGCATCCTATGACTAGCCGACTAAGAAGTGATGAAGGTGAGGACAAATGCCTAATCAAACTCATTCTTTCACCCTGTGGGTTGCTAATATAAATAATTTTATGAGGCAACACTAATTTAATTAATTGTCCTCAGGCAGGGTGAGCTTTAAGTTGGTATGTTGTTTTGACTTCTCAGACATTTGATTTGATTGGACATTTTTGGTGTGATTGAGTAAATAACTCTATTCATAAGAGTCACTCTATTGACCCACAAAGATATGCCTTTAGGCCTGCTCTTAGCCATGTCCGGTTTAGATGTTGTTAACCAAGTGGCCATTACAAACAAATATACTTGTATGGGCATAGCATAGCCATCTATTGTTCTTGTCATGAAGATTTGCCTTCTTTCCGTAGAAATTAGAGACATTTTCGCTCTATCTAGTCGTAGATCTACCTGTGGACAAGTACAATGGTTCCTCCTTTAAAAGTTGCGTCATACTGCGGCACACCCTGCATGCTTCTGCAGCATTCTGTGGCACATCATTTAATTCTCAGCCATTTCGTCTGTTACTTCAAGTTATTGCTAGTTTGACCACCAGAGGGCATCTTTAAGAAGCATTTGAAAGTATTCCGTATTGACATTACCAGAGAATTTAAAACCTTTTTTTATATAACATAGTACATGTGATTGATTTTAAGAAATGTGGCTTAATTCATTAGATTAATATTATGGAGTTTCCATTCAGAGTAGGGTTGATTTGAGCCTTCTGGCCTTACAACGGCAGTCAAGCACCAAAGCTAACGTTGGCTAGCTACTTCCAGCCACAAATGAGACCACTCTGACTATTTTACTCACCCTAGCAGAGCTAGTAAGGCTATTTTTGTGTTAACCAGTTGGTGACTGTAAATGTGGTGCTGGAAACAATTGAATGACGCTTTTTTTCCAACGTTTACTGACACAGGCCATATTCAACAGGTGTTGAGCGGTCGTAAAGTAATTATACTGCTGCTCTGGTACACAGACGAGAGTGCTCTGAAATCCGTGTAGATAGTTGGCTGGACACATTACATTTTTAACAACTTTCTTTTCTGATGAAAACTAGTTCATTACATCAGCCATGGAGCCCAGATCCATAATATGACCATATTTCATAGCTGCTTGCCGTTGTTTTGAAGTAATCGCAAAAAAAACAGGCCTTATTTTAGTGCATTTTTCACCCTGACAGCTCCTATTAGTTCTATTGAGCACTGTGACACCAACTCGCTTTCCCAAACGTTCTATTCCCAGCTTATTGTTCAACATTACAATGCCTGCTTCGCTATTGTTGGCATTGAGACCTGCTCATGTTGTATTATAGTTAAAATGTAAACAACAAAATTAATATTGGAACTCTGCGGTCTTCCCATTGTGTCCTATGGGGGAAATATAGGCATGTCTTTCTATTTCAGCAAATATCTTTTTGAGCCCAGGTAAGAGCGAGGAGAGGGATGGAAGCAAAACTGTTTCACGGGCACCATTTTAATCAGGAAAATCTCATCTTTGTTGTTATGTAACTCTGGGCAACGAGCTCATTTGTCATCGATCACTAGACCAGAAAAAGTCAAAAGTTTTTATTTTTTCCCTATTTTTTCATTACGCAGACATAAGCACAGTTAACACCATCGCGGTGCGGATGTTTACTTTCTACACAAGTTGTTTTTTTCCAGTTTCCTCCAACGAACAGATTGTAGTGGTAAAATAAAAAGGGATACATTTTTATGGATTCTAAACATCACTCCAGTCAAAACAGGCTCTGCAAATGTTTGATTCCATTAATTTGCTATGGGCTCGCGCTATGTTATATCAGCTGTTTTGGCTGACATAGAGGGCACAGCATGATCATAGGTGAGATGTCACTTGGTCGGGTCAACAGGAAGTATTATTAAAGAGATGCTTTGCATTGAAATACAGACAGAGATGTCGTAGTCCCAGAGTTAATGATCCAAGGTTAGTTTTATATTTCATCTCCTGATTTAAGATGACTTACCGTATTAGAATTTTAAAAAACAAAGCTTAATCATGCTCTCTCTCTATCCATCTGTCACTCATCTGCAGATATATTTTGATGTGAAAGAGGAAGCCAGTCCTATCATTGCCACCTCACCCGCTCTTAAAATAATCTTTGGGCCAACTGAGGGCCCAAGGCCCCCTGTCTTCTACACCTCTCTCCCCACCACGTCTTTGTTTCTCATTTTATAATGCACACCATATGTGCATTGAAGTGTAAACTTGCATTTATAATATTACAATTATCATAATTCTAATGCATTTATGTATTTATAACACCTGGATAATGAACTTCTTTCAAGAAAGCGTTTCACATTCTCCACTGGTTGAAATTAAGTATCTTATAGTAATTGAAGTATTATCCTGTGTCCTCAGATTAATGCAGATGAAGGGAGTTAGATATGCATAGATTTTTTTCTGTAATAATGAATTACAAATCAATCATCTTTCTGGTCTATTGCATAGTTACAATGTGTCATCAATGATGTCCCAGGAGCAGGAGTGGTAAACATTGTTGTAGTGTATAATTGTAATACTTGCAAATAATAATAATAATGCAGATATGACTGAAAAAAGAAGGTCTCAGATTCATACCTGAACCGCACCTTTATTTGCCAAGGAAGAGTACATGATCAGTGAATATATTCAATGTACAGGCTACAATGAGGGAATCTCATGCATGGTAATAACTACAGTACATGGGCGGCAGGTTAGCCTAGTGGTTAGAGAGTTGGACTAGGAACCGGAAGGTTGTTCCTAGGCCGTGATTGAAAATAAGAATTTGTTCTTAACTGACTTGCCTGGTTAAATAAAGGTCAAATTAAATATAGGACTTGCATCCTTGGCACAATAAAGTTATTATATTGTACTCTATCCATAGGCTTTATTAATGCCATTAGACTTCAAGTTGATACAACAACTATGATAGCTGAGGTTTATAGATTGGTATGAATATTAGTTCAGAACCTAAAATTTTAGGGTCCATACGCAGATCAGCTACATACTGTAGCTAGCTACACATCCATAGGCATACAGTTATTTTTATCCTCCACTACACAATAAGCAAGTAAATAGTTAGTTAACTAGCTTATGTTACTTCAGCTGCATTGCAAGGCAAGCTTACACAAATGTATTGTATTGGAGGCAAGATTCTTGATACTCTGTTATCCTCTTTGGGCTGAGATCCCGCTAACGGGATCGATATGACAACAGCCAGTAAAAGTGCAGGGCGCCAAAATCAAAACAACAGAAATCGCATAATTAAAATTCCTCAATGATACAAGTATTTTACACGATTTTAAAGATACACTTCTTGTTAACTTCTCTAGGGTAGGGGGCAGCATTCGGAATTTTGCATGAAAAGCATGCCCAAATTAAACTGCCTGCTACTCGGGCCCAGAATATATGATTTGCATATAACTTGTAGATTTGGATCGAAAACATGCGAAAGTTTCCAAAACTGTTAAAATAGTGTCTGTGAGTATCACAGAACTGATTTGGAAGGCGAAAACCGGGGAAAAATCCATTCAGGAAGTCGTTTTTTTTTTTTTTTTTTTTTTGTAGTGTTCTATTCAATGCCATTTCAGTATGCATTGCCTTAGGACTCAAATTGCAGTTCCTATACCTTCCACTAGATGTCAACAGTCTTTAGAAATTGTTTCTGGCTTGTATTCTGAAACATGAGGGAGTAAGAGCAGTCTGAATGAGTGGACCCTGCCATGTCACAGAGCTTTTTAATGCGCACGACCGAGAGAGTGCCTTTCTTGTTTACCTTTTATATTGACAACGTTATTGTCCGGTTGAAATATTGTTGATTATTTAGGCTAAAAACAATCTGAGGATTGAATATACACATCGTTTGACATGTTCTATGAACTTTACAGATGCAGAACTTTACAGAACTTTACAGATTGATTTTTTTGTCTGCCTGTTTTGACTGCATTTGAGGCTGTGGATTACTGAAGAAAACGCGTAAATAAAACAGAGGTTTTTGGATATAAAGAGACTTTATCGAACAAAAGGAACATTTATTGAGTAAATGAATGTCTTCTGAGTGCAACCATGTGAAGTTCATCAAAGGTAAGTGATCCATTTTTATCTCTATTTTTGACTTGTGTAACTCTTCTACTTTGCTGGTTACTGTTTGTAATGATTTGTCTGCTGGGCTATGTTCTCAAATAATCGTAAGGTATGCTTTCGCCGTAAATCATTTTTTAAATCTGACACCGTGGTTGGATTCACAAGAAGTTCATCTTTAAACCTATGTAAAATGTGTTTTGTTTTCTTAATTTGTATAATGGGTATTTCTGTATTTGAATTTGGTACTCTGCAATCTCACTGGATGTTGGCCAGGTGGGACGTTAGCCCTAGAGAGGTTAATCCCACCACAGTGTCAGATTTCAAAAATACTTTACAACGAAAGCAAACCAAACGATTATGTTAGGTCAGAGCCAAGTCACAGAAAAACACAGCCATTTTTTTTCCAGCCAAAGAGAGGAGTCACAAAATGCAGAAATAGAGATAAATTAATCACTAACTGTCAGGATTTGGCCAGGGTTGTTCCGGGTTTTGGTCACTAGATGCCCCCATTGTGCTTTTTGACCTTATGTTTTTTCCCTTGTTCCCCATTATTATTTGCACCTGTACCTCGTTTCCCCTGATTGTATTTAAACCCTTAGTTTCCCTCAGTTCTGTGCTCTGTGTTTGTATGTTAGCACCCAGCCCTAGTGTTCTGTGTTTTCTTGTCGATTCCGGTGGATGCTCTTGTGGAATTCTGTTTTTGTTTTTGAGTGTCTCTTGAGGCTTTTTTGTGCTATTCCTACCACCTTTTGGATTTGCCATTTTTGTATTTAAGGACTTCTCCTTTTTACTTTATTAAATACACCGTCTTAAGTACTGCTGTGTCTGCCTCATCTTCTGGGTTCTGCTGACTATTCGTGGCTCAGTTGGTTAAGTGACTGTTTCTCACTCCGGAGACCCAGGTTCGTAACCGGGTCCTGACAGAAACACAGAGCCAAAAATGAACCCAGAGGCAGCCAGTTCCCAGGACCTTTTTGCCATGCTGTCCCACCACCAGGAGACTGTCCAACGCCACGAAGCCGCCCTGGTTCAGCAAGAGGCCTTAATGGCTAGACATTCTCATCTTCTGTCGGAGATGCTGACTTCCATTAAGCAAATATCTGATCGTCTTACCCCGGCAACAGTTCCCGTCCCAGTACCTCAGATTCACGTACCCATGGCAGTTAACCTCTTACACTTATGGTGGCGCTATTTCATTTTTGGAAGAAAAACGTTCCCGTTTTAAACAAGATATTTTGTCACAAAAAGATGCTCGACTATGCATATAATTGCTACTGTTCGAAAGAAAACACTCTGACGTGTCCAGAAATACAAATATCTTCTCTGTGCGTGCCCTTTAACGTGAGCTTCAGGCAAAACCAAGATGACCTGGCATCCAGGAAATGACAAGGATTTTTGAGGCTCTGTCTTTCATGATCTCCTTATATGGCTGTGAACGCAAGAGGAATGAGTCTGCCCTTTCTGTCGTTTCCCCAAGGTGTCTGCAGCATTGTGACGTATTTGTAGGCAGATCGTTGGAAGATTGACCATAAGAGACCACATTTACCACGTGTCCGCCCGGTGTCCTGCGCCGAAATTGGTGCGCAAAAGTCACCTGACAGTATTTTTCCATGGGGCACAGAGAGAGAAGCAAGCTTCCACGAACTGCATGTCAATGAAGAGATATGTGAAAAAACACCTTGAGGATTGATTCCAAACAACGTTTGCCATGTTTCGGTCGATATTATGTAGTTAATCCGGAAAAAGTTTCACGTTGTAGGTGACTGCATTTTCGGTTCGTTTCGGTAGCCAGGCGCAATGTAGAAAACGGAACGATTTCTCCTACACACAGACGCTTTCAGGAAACACTGCGCATCTGGTATGTGGCTGGGAGTCTCCTCATTGAAAACATCAGAAGCTCTTCAAAGGTAAATGATTTTATTTATTTGGTTATCTGGCTTTTGTGAAAATGTTGCGTTCTACATGCTACACAAAATGCTATGCTAGCTTTGCATACTCTTACACAAATTAGTCAATTTCTATGGTTCAAAAGCATATTTTGAAAATCTGAGATGACAGTGTTGTTAAGAAAACGCTAAGCTTGAGAGCAAACGCATTATTTTAATTTTATTTGCGATTTTCAGAAATCGTTAACGTTGCGTTATGCTAATGAGCCTGAGGCTTAGTCACAATCCCGGATCCGGGATGGGGAGTTTCAAGAGGTTAACCCCCTGGCTGAACCTCGTCTTCCACCTCCCCAACGGTTCTCAGGTGATCCAAGTGCTTGTAAAGGGTTTCTCACCCAATGGTCTCTCTCCTTTGAACTACAACCCTCGTCGTTTCCCACCGACCGGTCTAAGATCGCTTATATCATCACCCTGCTGTCGGAAAAAGCCCTGGCCTGGGCTACTGCTGTGTGGGATGCCCATAGTTCCTGCTGTGCCAGCTACTCTGCCTTTGCTGAGGAATTCAAACGAGTGTTTCAAGGCCCAAGCAGTGGTTCTGACTCAGCCAAACAGCTCCTGACTCTCCACCAAGGTTGGCGCAGCGTGACGGACTATGCCATCCAGTTCCGCACGGTGGCAGCAGCAAGTGGCTGGAACAACGAGGCGCTCACGGTGTGCTTTCTGAAAGGCCTTTCCGACACTATCCAAGATGAACTGGCCACTCGGGAACCACCGGACAATCTCGAGTCCCTGATCAAGTTGGCCTCACGCATTGACCAGCGTCTGAGAGAGAGAGAACTCAACCGTAGACCTCTAGCCCCTATCAGTCCCAGCTCCGAGTCCCCACCTTTATCCTCGCTGGCTCCATCGGAACCCATGCAGATTGGACGCATCTCCCAGGCTGAGAGAGACCGCCGGATGAGGAGCGACGCTGTCTATATTGCGGCAAACCGGGCCATTTCCGTTCCACGTGTCCCGGGCTCCAGGGAAACGCTCTGTCCCGTACAGACCGGGGGAACTGTAACGGGAAACATAACCTCCTCCCATCCGTCCAACTCCCGTCTGCTCATTCCAGTCATCCTCTCCTGGGACAACCACAAGCTTCACCTTCAAGCCTTGGTAGACTCTGGAGCCGCAGGTAACTTCATGGATGGTGTCTGGGCGAAGGAGAATGGCGTTCCCTCTGAACCTCTAAGTGAACCCATGAGGGTCACTACATTGGATGGAAGCCCTTTGGGATCTGGACTTGTCACTCATGTCACTACCTCCTTGCGACTTTCAGTTTCACAACACCAGGAATTGATGAACTTTCATTTGATCTCCTGTTCCGAGTTCCCTCTCGTCCTTGGATACCCCTGGCTTCACAGCCATAACCCTCACATCGACTGGTCTGTGGGCACTATCAAGCAGTGGGGTCCTACGTGCCAAGCTACTTGTATTTTCCAGAATTCCCCGAGTTCTACTCCCGAGTCTTTAGAATCCATCGACCTGACCCGAGTTCCCGAGTGTTACCATGACCTCAAACTGGTGTTTAGCAAACAGAGGGCCACCATGCTACCACCCCATAGACCTTACGATTGCCCCATCGACCTGTTTCCGGGCACTTGCCCCCCCAGGGGTCGGATCTTTCCCTATCTCCACCCGAACGAGCTGCTATGGATACCTACATCAAGGACGCTCTGGAAGCAGGCCTCATGCGTCCATCCACCTCCCCGGCGGGAGCAGGGTTTTACTTTGTGGCCAAGAAAGACGGTGGATTACGTCCTTGCATCGACTACCGGGGACTCAATGCCATAACCGTCCGTAACCGTTACCCGCTACCCCTTATGGCCACAGCCTTCAAGCTGCTCCAGGAAGCAGTTGTTTTCACTAAGCTTGACCTGCGGAACGCATACCATCTTGTGCGGATCAGACCTGGTGACGAGTGGAAGACCGCTTTCAACACGCCTACTGGTCACTATGAATACTTGGTGATGCCCTTCGGCCTGACCAACGCCCCAGCGGTGTTCCAAGCGCTCATAAACGATGTGCTTAGGGATATGCTTAACATATTTGTGTTCGTTTACTTGGATGACATCCTCATCTTTTCGAGCTCCCTTCAAGAACACACTAAGCATGTCAGACAAGTACTCAAACGCCTCCTGGACAGCCATCTGTACGTTAAGCCGGAAAAATGTGAATTCCATTCATCCCGAGTACAATTCCTGGGATTTGTAGTGGAACCCGGTCGAGTCCAAATGGACCCCAGGAAGGTAGGGGCGGTAGCGGATTGGCCCACCCCCAAATCCGTTAAGGAAGTTCAGCGTTTCCTGGGCTTCACAAACTTTTACCGCAAGTTCATCAAGAACTTCAGCTTGGTGGCAGCCCCTCTCTCAGCTTTAACCAAGGGTGGCAATGCAAGGTTTTTGTGGGGAAGAGAAGCTGAGACGGCCTTCCAAGGACTCAAGCAGCGCGTTCTCTCTGCTCCCATCCTGATACTACCGACTACGGATGAACCATTTGTGGTGGAGGTAGACGCATCAGAGGTTGGTGTTGGAGCTGTCCTGTCTCAGAGGGGTGAAGACAAGAAGCTTCATCCGTGCGCTTTCTTCTCACACCGGCTTACCCCGACTGAGAGGAACTACGATGTGGGGATCGTGAACTCCTAGCGGTTAAGATGGCATTGAAGGAATGGAGACACTGGCTCGAGGGGGCTTCTCACCCGTTTCAAGTGCTTACGGACCACAAAAATCTGGAGTATATCCAGCAGGCGAAGCGGTTGAACTCTAGACAAGCTAGATGGTCTCTTTTCTTCAATCGATTCCAGTTTATCCTCACCTATCGGCCCGGGTCGAAGAATCTCAAACCGGATGCCCTGTCCCGAGTCTACGCTCCTGCCATTAGAGATGACACGGACATGCCTGTCCTTCCTGCTGCTAAGATTGTGGCTCCGATTTCGTGGCAAGTTGAGGATACCGTGAGACGTGCTCAAGCTAGCGAACCGGACCCGAAAGGAGGTCCTGCCAATCGGTTGTTTGTCCCCAAGGCAGTGAGGACTCAGGTCCTTCTGTGGGGGCACTCCTCTCGCCTCACCTGTCATCCGGGCGTAGGTCGCACCTTGGAGTTCATCCAGCGTAAGTTCTGGTGGCCTACCATAAGAGAAGACGTTGCCACTTTCGTCAATGCCTGTCCCGTGTGCTGCCAGGGCAAATCTTCTCACCTCCGCCCTCAAGGACTCCTTCACCCTTTACCTGTTCCCCACAGACCCTGGTCCCATATCTCATTGGACTTTATTACTGGACTTCCTCCATCCCATGGCAATACTACTATCCTAGTCATAATCGACAGGTTTTCAAAGGCGGCCAGGTTCGTCCCTCTGACTAAGTTACCTTCTGCCAAGGAAACGGCTGAGTTGGTAATTAATCATGTGTTCCGAGTCTCCTGACAGAGGTCCCCAGTTCGCCTCAAGGTTTTGGAAGGCCTTCTGCCAACTCAGACTGGCAGAAGCCCCCATATCTTCAGGGTACCATCCGGAGTCCAACGGCCAAACAGAGAGGATGAATCAAGAGCTGGAAACCACCCTCCGATGTATGACTCGTGACAACCCATCCACATGGTCATCCTTTATTGTTTGGGCCGAATACGCGCACAACACCTTGCGCTCCTCCTCCACTGGTATGTCCCCGCACGAGTGTCAGTTTGGCTATGCTCCTCCATTGTTCCCGGACCAGGAGGCAGAAGTCAGAGTGCCTTCAGCCTTGAAGTTCGTCAGACGCTGTCGGCTTATGTGGAGGAAGACCCGTCTTAATCTTATGCGTTCCTCACAGAGGTACCAACAACAAGCCAACAGACGTCGCCGTCCCGGGCCTACCCTGCGCCCCGGCCAGAGAGTCTGGCTCTCCACAAGAAACTTACCTCTACGGGTGGAGTCTCGCAAGCTGTCCCAAAATACATCGGTCCCTTCAAGGTTGCCAGGAGAGTTAACCCAGTTTCTTATCGCCTACACTTACCCAGATCCCTTAAGATTAATCCCACATTTCACATTTCATTGTTAAAACCTGTTGTTTTTTCTCCCCTTGTCCCGGCAGACAGACCTCCCCTCCGCCTCGTGTCATTGGAGGCCAGCCGGCTTATACCGTCCATCGGATACTGGATTCCCGCCGGGTGCAGCGGTCCTGGCAGTATCTGGTGGACTGGGAAGGCTACGGTCCCGAGGAGCGCTCCTGGGTTCCTGCCAAAGACATCCTGGATCCTGACCTCATTCGTCAGTTCAGGGCCCTCCACCCTGAGAGAGCTGGTAGGAACGTCAGGAGCCGTTCCTAGGGGGATTCTGTCAGGATTTGGCCAGGGTTGTTCCGGGTTTTGGTCACTAGATGCCCCCATTGTGCTTTTTGACCTTATGTTTTTTCCTTGTTCCCCATTATTATTTGCACCTGTACCTCGTTTCCCCTGATTGTATTTAAACCCTTAGTTTCCCTCAGTTCTGTGCTCTGTGTTTGTATGTTAGCACCCAGCCCTAGTGTTCTGTGTTTTCTTGTCGATTCCGGTGGATGCTCTTGTGGAATTCTGTTTTTGTTTTTGAGTGTCTCTTGAGGCTTTTTTGTGCTATTCCTACCACCTTTTGGATTTGCCATTTTTGTATTTAAGGACTTCTCCTTTTTACTTTATTAAATACACCGTCTTAAGTACTGCTGTGTCTGCCTCATCTTCTGGGTTCTGCTGACTATTCGTGGCTCAGTTGGTTAAGTGACTGTTTCTCACTCCGGAGACCCAGGTTCGTAACCGGGTCCTGACACTAACCTTTGATCTTCATCAGATGACACCCATAGGACTTCATGTTACACAATACATGTATGTTTTGTTCGATACAGTTCATATTTATATCCAAAAATCTCAGTTTACATTGGCGCGTTACGTTCAGTAGTTCCAAAACATCCGGTGATTTTGCAGAGAGCCACATCAATTTACAGAAATACTCATAATAAACATCGATAAAAGATACAACTATTATGCAAGTCAAAAAGTTCCGTTATGTCAAACGATGTATAGAATCAATATTTAGGATGTTTTTAACATAAATCATCAATAATGTTCCAACCGGAGAATTCCGTTGTCTTCAGAAATGCAATGGAACTCAACCTAACTCTCACGTGAACGCGCGTCACCATCCCGTGGCTCTCTGGCAGACCTCTGACTCATTCAGCTCTCATTCACCCCCACTTCACAGTAGAAGCATCAAACAAGGTTTTAAAGACTGTTGACATCTAGTGGAAGCCTTAGGAAGTGCAATATGACCCCATAGACACTGTATATTTGACAGGCCAAGAGTTGAAAAACTACAAACCTCAGATTTCCCACTTCCTGGTTGGATTTTTTCTCAGGTTTTTGCCTGCCATATCATTTCTGTTATACTCATTCAAGCAGTTTTTGAAACTTCAGAGTGTTTTCTATCCAAATCTACTAATAAAATGCATATATTAGCAACTGGGCCTGGGTAGCTGACAGTTTACTCAGGGCACCTTATTCACCCAAGCTACTCAACACTGCCCCCAGCCCAAAGACGTTATTGTACACATCTCTCCTAAGGTGGATATCCTCCCCTCACACAGTCCCTAATTGCACCCTATTCCCTATAAAGTGCATTACTTTTGACCAGAGCCCTATGTAGTCAATCACTGGAATTGTGAATAGAAATTGTACAGAATGGAAGCAAATCCTACCATCTGTTTCTGTCTCGTTATCCCACACTTGATGTGCCGTAGAGCTCAGATCTCTCACCAGTTAGAGAATTCTCATGATGGAACGCCAACATGACAGTGGGGCGATTCAATGTATGCGCAGCTCCAAAATATTTTTGGTAGCTCAGATTGTTCTGGCAATTCTCACATAACAACTTAATTGGGAGGAAGAATGTTTGACATGCTTTTTACATTTCTATCACAAACCATTTAAAAAAATCATTCTACGCCCTGTTTAGACATACTGTGTATGCTGTAATACGCTATGATCCGTGAACCATACACGACACAGACAACATCTTGTTGACATTATACTCCTAGTAGTGTCCTTTCATATATGGAGTATGTCTAGATTCAGAAATACACATTTTCACATTCATCTATTCAACAAAAATCATATTTATATGAATATCTCAAAAGCACCCTTTTTATTTTGTTAATTTGTGACATGTCGTTTAGAACAATATTCTCTACAAGTACATAACATTTCCTGAGTGGGCTCGCTGCTAATTGTGAAGTTTAGTTTCATTTTATGAGCACCACCAATACAGTGAATGGGAAAAAGGGAACTCCTTCTGCTGGTGAATTGTTGAATGTGCAATCCTGAAGGACTGCTGTAATTGGTTTAGGACCTACAATGTCAACTTCTATGCATAAAGTGTGTCATATCATTAAAAGAGAGCCACGACCTTGAAGAGTATATTGTTACAAACAATGTCACAAAATTAACACAATCAAAAAGGGTACTTTTGAGATGGTAATAGTAATATTTTTAATGTTAAATAAATTAATGTGAAAAATGGTATTTCAGAATCTAAACATACTCCATACTTAAGAGCACACTATAAGGAGTATAAAGAAACCAACATGTTCTCTGTATCATGTGCTGTTCAAGGATCATAGGTCTAAAAAGCTGACCGTTCGTCCATATACGGCTCTGGAAGAAATTAAGAGACCACTGCAAATTTATCACTCTGGTTTTACTATTTATAGGTATGTTATTGGGTAAAATGAACATTTCCTTTATTCTATAAACTACTGACAACATTTCTCCCAATTTCTAAATAAAAATGTTGTAATTAAGAGCATTTATTTGCATAAAATGACATCTTGTCAAAATAAAAAAAGATGCAGTGTTGTCAGAAAGAAAATAACTTCAAATTCATTTTTAAACAACATAATACTAATGTTATAACTTATGAAGAGTTCAGAAATCCATATTTGGTGAAATAACCCTGATTGTCAATCACAGCTTCATTGCGTCTTGGCATGCTGTCCACCAGTCCTTCAAATTGATGTTGGGTGACCTTATGTCACTTCAAGCAGCTCAGCTTGTTTGATGGCTTGTGACCATCCATCTTCCTCTTGATCAAATTCCAGAGGTTTTCAATGGTGTTAAAGTCTGGAGATTGGGATGGCCATGACAGTTTCTTGACCTGGTGGTCCTCCATCCACACCTTTATTTTTTTATATTTTTTTATTTAACCAGGTAGGCTAGTTGAGAACAAGTTCTCATTTGCAACTCCAACCTGGCCAAGATAAAGCATAGCAATTCGACACATACAACAACACAGAGTTACACATTGAATAAACAAAACAGACAGTCAATAATACAGTAGAACAAAAGAAAACAAAAAGTCTATATACAGTGAGTGCAAATGAGGTAAGTTAAGGCAATAAATAGGCCATGGTGTGAAGTAATTACAATATAGCAATTAAACACTGGAATGGTAGATCGGCAGAAGATGAATGTGCAGGTAGAGATACCGGGGTGCAAAGGAGCAAAATAAATAAATAGATAACAGTATGGGGATGAGGTAGGTAGATAGATGGGCTGTTTACAGATGGTGTCACGTTCTGTCCATAGTTCTTGTGTATTTTCCTTGTTTTAGTGTTGGTCAGGACGTGAGCTGGGTGGGCATTCTATGTTGTGTGTCTAGTTTGTCTATTTCTATGTTTGGCCTGATATGGTTCTCAATCAGAGGCAGGTGTTAGTCATTGTCTCTGATTGGGAACAATATTTAGGTAGTCTGTTTTGTGTTGGGTTTTGTGGGTGGTTGTTTCCTGTGTCTGTGTTTGTGCCACACGGGACTGTTTTCGGTTTTTCACGTTTCTTGTTTTGTAGTTGTGTTCATGTTGAGTTTTCCTATTAAAACCATGGACACTTACCACGCTGCGTTTTGGTCCGCCTCTCCTTCGACGGAAGAATCCCGTTACAGATGGGCTATGTACAGGTGCAGTGATCTGTAAGCTGCTCTGACAGTTGGTGCTTAAAGCTAGTGAGGTAGTTGTGAGTCTCCAGCTTCAGACATTTTTGCACTTCGTTCCAGTCATGGGCAGCAGAGAACTGGAAGGAAAGACGACCAAAGGAGGAATTGGCTTTGGGGGTGACCAGTGAGACATACCTGCTGGAGCGCGTGCTACGAATGGGTGCTGCTATGGTGATCAATGAGCTGAGAAAAGGTGGGGCTTTACCTAGCAGAGACTTGTAGATAACCTGTAGCCAGTGGGTTTGGCGATGAGTATGAAGCGAGCGCATAACAACGAGAGCGTACAGGTCGCAATGGTGGGTAGTGTATGGGGCATTGGTGACAAAACGGATGGCACTGTGATAGACTGCATCCAGTTTGTTGAGTAGAGTGTTGGAGGCTATTTTATAGATGACATCACCGAAGTCGAGGATCGGTTGGATGGTCAGTTTTACGAGGGTATGTTTGGCAGCATGAGTGAAGGATGCTTTGTTGCGAAATAGGAAGCCAATTCTAGATTTAATTTTGGATTGCAGATGCTTACTGTGAGTCTGGAAGGAGAGTTTACAGTCTAACCAGACACCCAGGTATTTGTAGTTGTCCACGTATTCTAAGTCAGAGCCGTCCAGAGTAGTAATGCTGGACGGGCGAGCAGGTGCAGTCAGTCATCGATTGAATAGCATGCACTTAGTCTTACTTGCGTTTAAGAGCAGTTGGTGGCCAATGAAGGAGAGTAGTAATGGCATTGAAGCTCGTCTGGAGGTTAGTTAACACAGTGCCCAAGGAGGGGCCAGAAGTATACAGAATGGTGTTGTCTGCATCGAGGTGGATCAGAGAATCACCAGCAGCAAGAGCAACATCATTGATGTATACAGAAAAGATAATTGGCCCGAGAATTTAACCCTGTGGCACACCCATAGAGACTGTCAGAGGTCCTGACAACAGGCCCTCCGATTTGACACACTGAACTCTATCAGAGAAGTAGTTGGTAAACCAGGCGAGGCAATCATTTGAGAAACCTAGGCTGTCGAGTCTGCCAATAAGAATGTTGTGATTGACAGAGTCGAAAGCCTTGGACAGGTCGATGAATACGGCTGCACAATATTGTCTCTTATCGATGGCGACTATTGTGGGAGCAAATAGAACACATAGACAAACACATAGATGTATAGAATAGCTGAACACTAAAAACAGACCACATGAAGAAAAGGCGACACATAGGCGCCAGGATAGCTGGACATACCAAGGCCAGAGGGATATACAAAGGAGGGGGTCAGTCAAATGACCAACTGATGGATTATAGACATAGCCCACATATTTTTAGGACATGGAGATGCTGAAGGAATGACAGAGGAGATACATAGTCTGCTGATCAGAGATAAAGACACACATACAAAGGAACACATTGAGCAAGTGCAGAGCCAAAGCACAGGCCTGTAAAATAGAGGAATGTATAGTATTTTTAGTATAGCTGGACACGCTAAAAACTGAGGAGACACATTGTCTGCTGATCCTAGATAACACATAAACAGAAGAATGCATTTAGCTAAGTGCAGGAACAAAGCAAGGGTCTTGTCATCATTATAATCTGACGGAAAGCAGATATGGGCGTTATTGGGCTGAACAAGCAGGATGCACGGATTGGGATGTAACTTCATTTGCATGTAGGATGGACTCATATGTTGTATAAATCAGAGCGAATTCTCTGAAAAAGGTGTGTTTTCCGCGGACCACTCCGGCTTGCTATACTCTTGTATTAAAAGTCTATAATTGAATTCAAAGTTCTTGTAAGTGTTATATTTGAACTGATTTTCCACGACAGAACTTGGCGAGCCAGGAGTGACAGGGACGGAGACGTTCTTGGCTGACGGCGGGTTCTTTGGAACAATCTGGCAAACAAGGGTGGCCGCCCAACTATAACAAGGTAAGCAAGTCTTACAATAGTTGAAATGTTTGCGTATATTGCTTCAGAGATCCTGTCTCAGCAGGAGGGACGTCAAGTAGGTCTCTCTCTCAAATTTCCTAAAAATTACAGAAACAAAATAACTTTTGAATTCAATGAATTGCATGCATGTGTGTAAGCTTGGGAATTGTATAACAAATACGAATGTGCATGCATGTCTAGTGAGTAAGTAAGCGGGGGCTGTGAACTTCGCTGGTGTCAGGCGTGTGATTCGGCATGTAGGCGCTGGGATCGGGCGCAGGGCTACAGCTGCCTGCTTGTATGGTTAGAGCATAAATAAGTAGTTAGAGAAATCCTGTAATACCGCTTCAATATAATTAGTAGAAGGACTGAATGGACAGGTTACTTATGAATACAGCTCTAAAAGAATAGAGGTCTGCATAAATAAGTAGTTAGAGAAATCCTGTAATCGCTTCAATATAATTAGTAGAAGGACTGAATGGACAGGTTACTTATGAATACAGCTCTAAAAGAATAGAGATCTGAATAAATAAGTAGTTAAATAAATATTCACAGCTACCGCTTCAAAGAAGAGGACTGTATGGATGAGTATTTAGTAAATAAATACTCATGGCTACCGCTCTGAAAAGGAGGACTGAATGGGTGAAATATGTAGAAAACAGGAAGAACGCTGGCCTGATTGTGCGACGTTCAACTGCAAAAAGAAATCCTATGAATAAGAAACGCGCCGCCTAGCTAAACGGGGGTTTGTAAAGTCAGTAGGTCACGCCACGATATTGCTCTAACGTAGAATAAAGATCAGTACGGAGTGGATGAATAGGATATGAAGACAAGCTGATCCGATTAGACAGTAGTCTTGTCATATCGCAGAAATCCTATCAGTCTAGGCTTATGTCGAGGAACTGTATTAAGCCAGTAGAGAAAGACTGTGTTGTTTTTAGGTAAAAACAAAAGGATTGAATGAATGAATGAAAATAAACGAATTAATGAGAAGAATGCTGTCTGTGTGAGGATAGAACCGTAGAAATAAGGACAGGTTGTGTATGTTTAGACAGAACGTCCAGAAGAGGGAGTGCGCAGCCCTCCTGTGACAGAGTATAAAGTTGAAGAAGGGTGCTTTTGACTTCTTCTGATTGGCCAAAAGTGATCCTCTATCACAGTTTGATACGGTTAGGTAGAGGGAACAAAAGTAAGGAACATCAAAATAAAATAAGTTATAAGCAAGGATAAAAACACTGATGTGATAAAGTGGTAAGCGATTGCAGTAAGAATAATAAAAAGGTGTCAAAACAAGTAATAAATAACAATAATTAAAGAAGCATTACCCGAATAGTATAAAACGGATAGAACAGTGTGTAACAAAAGAGAAAGCAGAATCGCCAATAAACTGAAATTATACTATAACGATTAAAACAAATCTAGGTTAGTTAAGATAAAGAGTGATAAACAAGTAACATCCAGGACACATTAAGAATTCATAAACAGTGTAAACGGAGTAAGAGGAAAAAACAGGTGCTAGTCACTCTGTGTTCGCAAAAATAGCCTGAAGGGCAGAGAGGGGTGCAAAATATTGTGGTCAGCGTAAGAAAGGAAAGAAGAGAGCTTTGCCTCACTAATAAATTGACCATAGGATCAAAACAACAAGAATATAAATAAAATCATAAGAAAGTGTAGATATTATAACGTAGGCTTTGATAGGAGAAATTAAGTGATGTGACTAATAAATTATTATTTGGGAAAGTAGGGTAGCTCTACCTTGGGAAATAGTTAATAAAAGGGAATGTTTAGGAAAAATAAATAGTGGCATGGAAATAAATGGACTGTTTCTCCCCGGAATATAGAGATAGCGAAATTTAATAAAGCCATAGAGTCGCTGAAAGAAGCGCATGTTAATTCTACCAATTCGGCTTGAATATGAAAGAGCAAACCGTATAATGTAGGTCAACATTACCCGGTAAACAGGATAAATAAAATAATGAATTGGAACAATCACATAAAACCATAACAAGAAGCTTAATTAACTTACCAGCGTTTTAATGTTAATTAACATTCTATCATCAGAAATACATCACGATGGGGGACAGATATGATTCTGCTTGCCCTCGCAGACGTGCGAGTGGTTTGCAGAGCTATAGAAAATATCTAAGCATAAGGAGTTGCAGATGTGGAGATAACAAGTAAGGGGGAAAATGAGTGTAAGATGACACTGGAATTTAGTGCGGTAGCAGAGAATGCCGCTATACAGGACTTTCCACCCTTTTCAAAAGAGCAACAACTAATCGTTTTGAGGTTAGTAAGAATGGAATTTTCACCAAGCGGTGTATAGTCTCTGATCGATCAATAAGTGGTTCATAGAGAGTACAGTTTATATGTGATAAAATACGTACTAGATCACGTTTTACCTAACTTCTTGTAAGGTACCATTTTGCATGGAAACAACAGTTTCAGTGGCGATAAAATACGTGGAGAAGTTGTTAAGTGTCAAAAGACGGAAAATAAACGTATATGAGAAATCGCAAATGTGGTAAAATTAGTTAGAAGAAAAGCAATTTGTAATATAATGGTGTTTTCAATTTCTATGGGTAAGATACCGATAACCGACCAGGAAGAAACTATGCGTTCTGTGCATGGCTAAAACTTTTATCGCATGCTCAGGAAAAGTAAGGGGATTTTAGTATATGTAATATCATTAGCTTGCTGAATTAAAAGATAACATTGTGAATGTTAACGAAATGTACATTTATTTTCCAGAAAAAAAGGGGCTACATTTTCTCTGGTTAAAATGTCATTGGAGACCGTGGTACTGAGGAAAGCAGTTAGAGATATTCGGCCACTTTAAAAAGTCTTAGTATCTGGATAAGGCTATAACTGGAGTTCAGGATAAGTGAGGCCAGCTCATGTGTATTCTTGGCCTATATGCGATAGTGGATTTCCTTTGGAAGGGTTTTTTCAGTTCAGTTTCAAATTGGGTATGCAGAAGGATGGAAATGTTTTTGAAAATGTATTTAAGTTGTTTCTAAAGAAAAGAGAGTGGAAACATTATAATGGTGTCAAATGCCCTGAACCCTAAGAACTTCCCGTGAAGACTGATCAACTTCACTAGAAATTGTTGGAACAGGTGGGATTTAATTATAAAATGATTGAGAAACACCAGTCTCTATTCAAAGTGTACCATCACTTTGAAATTCTATTATTTCTTGAATTGACTAGTTATTCAAATAGGTTTATTTTTATTTAACATGGGTTCATAGGAGAAATTATCAGTTCCCTGGGGTTATGGTCTTTGGGTAAATGTGCTTTGTTCATTCTGCATATAAAATATAAAATGGAAAAATATGTTATTAACAAGGGATAACAGTTACTCCAAATAGTTTATTGGAGTAGGGTTCTCTGCAAGGGTTATGTTGATAACTACATAATCTGTAACTCGTCTGAGAGATCACCAGTAGAATAAGGGAGTTATCATGGAATGTGATGTCAGAATGCATTAATGCTTGGGAGAGATTATCACCACAACAAGTGTGTGTGAAACTCAAACCCACCCTACTGGCTGAATAGGTGTACTCTAAACAACATGTTGAAGGCTTGATGTGAAAGCCCATTCAGTGTTGATTAAAGGCTTCTGTTTCTTTTGTTGAACTGTATCTGGAATGATATGTGTTGGGAGAAGAAAGACTAAAGGGGATTGGGGTAATGACCTTTTATTACCAGGCCACTCATGACAGAAAAACAGAGGCAAAAGAGCGCATGGTAAAATAGATATTACTGGTACTAAAAGTTTTTATTATAATGTTAATTATTAAAGGGATGATGTATTGAATTGAGAAGGTCAAATTTGAGTTAAAGTAAGCACTAAGGACTGTTATCCTGAATATTGGTTTGGATAATTTATAAACAACATTTAGTTATGTTTTGGATATAGGACTGTTTAAATTTTCTAGGCCTAGGGAAGCTCTGGAAACTAATCCTGAGACAGGTTGATTGACAGAACTTGCAGAATATTAGATTAAAGGTTTCTGTTTCTTTTGTTTTACAATGTCATTGTAGTTGGAGTGATACATTGGATACATAAGTAATTGAATTAAAGGTATAGTCTGTTGTGCGATAACACCCAAGGATGAAGAAGAAAGAGACCAATATGGGCGTAGAACGAAACGGATGGACGTTTTCCTCAGGTTTAATTACATTACAAATAGTGGTAATTTATTGCAAATATGCAGTTATTATAAGTTACTTTACTATTATTCTTGTTCAATTTATTTTTGTTTTGAGGGTGTATATTGTTCCTGAGGAGGGACTAATTGACTAAAAATGATTTAAGAATGTTTAAGTATGTATCAAACTATGGAAGTAAATTAGGAGTAGTGACTTGTGTTATGGGTTAGAAAAACTGTAACTACATTGGGGGCTCATATGAAGGTTATGGTAGCGGAGGGGTGTTATTTCTAGAAACAATGTATATTAATAGACAAGATAATTCACAGAAAAGAAAGGACAGTTGGTCTTGTAAAAATATAGGGATATAAAATATAGGGACAATTCTAAAAGTAAATAGAACATTACACATACCTAGATTATGGTAAAAGTAATAAGTAGTGGCATTTTGAACACTAGAGCAAAGGTTTAAGAAGCTTAGGACTTAGTTTTGTTAGGATTGGATATTCTTCCAATTGGAAGACACTTGCCTGATTATTCTTACAGCAGTTGCTGTAGGGACCATAATTTGGCTATCATTATGAATATTTTTGTGGCAAGATGCGAGGTATTTGAGACAGAATGTTTACATAGGGCTGTTATTTAAAAATTAAGATTTAGTGATCCTGCTATAAGAAGAAAGTCTGTTGTCAAGAACTAACCGATGTGTTAGTGTGTATGTCCCCAGGAAAAAACAGCACATAAGAGGCCAGATGGGAGGGCATGGGCTGAATTCTGGAGACTGAGTGTACATCAAGATACAGTGCCTTGCGAAAGTATTCGGCCCCATTGAACTTTGCGACCTTTTGCCACATTTCAGGCTTCAAACATAAAGATATAAAAGTGTATTTTTTTGTGAAGAATCAACAACAAGTGGGACACAATCATGAAGTGGAACGACATTTATTGGATATTTCAAACTTTTTTAACAAATCAAAAACTGAAAAATTGGGCGTGCAAAATTATTCAGCCCCCTTAAGTTAATACTTTGTAGAGTCACCTTTTGCTGCGATTACAGCTGTAAGTCGCTTGGGATATGTCTCTATCAGTTTTGCACATCGAGAGACTGAAATTTTTTCCCATTCCTCCTTGCAAAACAGCTCAAGCTCAGTGAGGTTGAATGGAGAGTATTTGTGAACAGCAGTTTTCAGTTCTTTCCACAGATTCTCGATTGGATTCACTTTGACTTGGCCATTCTAACACTTGGATATGTTTATTTTTGAACCATTCCATTGTAGATTTTGCTTTATGTTTTGGATCATTGTCTAGTTGTAAGACAAATCTCCGTCCCAGTCTCAGGTCTTTTGCAGACTCCATCAGGTTTTCTTCCAGAATGGTCCTGTATTTGTCTCCATCCATCTTCCCATCAATTTTAACCATCTTCCCTGTCCCTGCTGAAGAAAAGCAGGCCCAAACCATGATGCTGCCATCACCATGTTTGACAGTGGGGATGGTGTGTTCAGGGTGATGGGAGCTGTGTTGCTTTTACGCCAAACATAACGTTTTGCATTGTTGCCAAAAAGTTCAATTTTGGTTTCATTTGACCAGAGCACCTTCTTCCACATGTTTGGTGTGTCTCCCAGGTGGCTTGTGGCAAACTTTAAACAACACTTTTTATGGATATCTTTAAAAAATGGCTTTCTTCTTGCCACTCTTCCATAAAGGCCAGATTTGTGCAAAATATGACTGATTGTTGTCCTATGGACAGAGTCTCCCACCTCAGCTGTAGATCTCTGCAGTTCATCCAGTGATCATGGGCCTCTTGGCTGCATCTCTGATCAGTCTTCTCCTTGTATGAGCTGAAAGTTTAGAGGGACGGCCAGGTCTTGGTAGATTTGCAATGGTCTGATACTCCTTCCATTTCAATATTATCGCTTGCACAGTGCTCCTTGGGATGTTTAAAGCTTGGGAAACCTTTTTGTATCCAAATCCGGCTTTAAACTTCTTCACAACAGTATCTCGGACCTGCCTGGTGTGTTCTTTGTTCTTCATGATGCTCTCTGTGCTTTTAACAGACCTAGATAGATGTTAGGGTAGTTGTACTCTAAACAACATGTTGAAGGCTCGATGTGAAAGCCCATTCAGTGTTGAATTATTTCAAGAATAAATAATGTTGATTAAGGTTATGCACATGCTTATCAGTTGAAATAGAGCAGATGGGGAACTAAAAAAAAAAGACATGATTTGGGAACACCTCTCAGAACCTGCGGTCGAAAGGGGAAGACTGGATAAAAGCACGAGGAAGCTAATTAGTGCTTCCATTTTTGTGGAGAATAGCAGAAAAGTATCCTGCAGGCATAGAGACAGGTGAAGAGAGAGTGGGAATTGTCATGGTCTCAGATTTAAGTATTCATGAATACAGTCATGCATAACACATAACATTGTCAATACTGTTATGTTTTGTCCTTTGTTTTCCAAGTCTTATGTTTTGGAAACCAGATGGAGAAGGGTTTGCCAGCTTCAGCTGGAATGTCAGTTTGTGTGATGAGTGATGGAAGTAAGAGAATGTATGGTGTAGTCATAGAACAGAGGCCATATGTCTCTAAGTCTGAATGCCCCACAGAAAGAAGGCAGAAACCTGAACCAGGACGAGAGGTCCCACATCTGATGATCCAAGGGGACCAGAAGGACCTCTCCCAGTGATACCAGGAGATCTGATCTACGTTCAAGTGTTCCGAAGGAAGTGGGATCAGCCGAGGAGAGAAGGACCCTACGAGGTGGCAACAGCCACAAACACGGCCGTCCAAGTGAAAGGAAGCAAGACGTGGTATCATCTAAACCACTGCACCCGAGTCCCGACCCTAGAGAAGAATACAACCATACAGAGAGGAGGACACAGAGGATGCTGATTCACAAGGCGGGAGCCCGGAGGGAGCAGGAGCAGCGGAAACGATCAAAGCGCCAGAGAGGAATCAAGAAAATGGCAGACAAGTTACAAGCCAAGATACGAAGAGTGCATCAACTAACGCACTCAGAAGAAGCACCAGGGGAAAAGAGCCTGAAAAGAAAAAAGACAAACAACCAAAGCTTCCTCCAGTATGACCAGAAAGCCCAGAAATGGAGGGGGTAACATGTCTGCTACTCCTGATGATATACCGGTTGGGGCAGACCTTGTTGAAGGAAGCCCTCTACAGTGGGACCCCGAGGTATCGCCTAAAGAATGGGAACATCTCTTCCCTGAAATGGACGCCTTTCCAGATGGAAGCCCAGTCCGGCCTGAGGAGGGAGCCTCAGGGGAAGAAAGAGGAGGAGAGGCTTCACAAGGAACAGAAGGAGAGACCCCACAAAGAGGAGGAAAAGTCCAGCAAGCTGAAGAAAATGGGGATTTCCCCAAAATTCACTTTTCAGCTCTTGAATTGTCTCCTTAACCTTTCTGGCCCACCCGGGACGCAACCGCATCCCCTGCCAACAATAAATGCAAATGCGCTACGCCAAATGCAAATAGCACTCGTTAAAACTCAAACGTTCATTAAAATTCAAGCTACACTCGTTGTGAATCTAGCCAACGAGTCAGATTTGTAAAATGCTTTTCGGCGAAAGCATGAGTAGCTATTATCTGATAGCAGGCGACACGCCGAAATACCAGAAGGGGAAAGGAATTAGCGTAGCCGGCGCTACACAAAACGCAGAAATAAAATTTAAAACATTCATTACCTTTGACGAGATTCATTGTTGGCACTCCTATATGTCCCATAAACATCACAATTGGGTCTTTTTTTCGATTAAATCGGTCCTTGTGTACCCAAAATGTCAATTTATGAAGACAGATCCAGTAAAAACACATTTTTTAAACGCAACGTTATTTTTAAAAATTAAAAAAGTTGCCTATAAACTTTGACAAAACTCTTCAAACTACTTCTGTAATCCAACTTTAGGTATTACTAAACGTTAATAAACGATCGAATTGATCACGGAGCGATCTGTATTCAATAGGCACAAGTTTGGGAAACATAGTCAACTTTTCCGGTTCCATTGTTTACAGCTGTAGACTTGACAACCGGATGTGGCTATTACTCAGATGACCAACGATTTAGTTGAATCGAAATCACCACACTGGCGACATCGTGTGGAAGCTATAGGAACTGTATCCTTAGCGTTAAGTATTTTTCCTTCCAATAGACAATACATGGACTGGCGGATTGATTTTTTCTCAGTCGATTTAGTGACCAGGTTTTCTAGCGATTTTGACCACGGAACTCGTTCTGTTATAGTCACAGACACCATTGAACCAGTTCTAGAAACTTCAGAGTGTTTCTATGCACACATACTAATCATATGCATATACTATATTCCTGCCATGAGTAGCAGGACGTTGAAATGTTGCGCGATTTTTTACAGAATGTTGAAAAAAGTAGCCCGATCTCTAAGAGGTTTTAACAGACACTTGAAGTTAGAACCACAGAAGAACAATGACATTGACATAACAGAAGTAACAGTGAATGCTAGTATAGCAACAACAGACTCACGCACAATCAAGATGTGGGGTGGAAACAGGAAGAGAAGAGAGGAACCAGTCAAACAATCTAAAAAGACTGACAGGGTTAGAATCTCTGTTCCACCTCAACACAAAACTGAAACAGGAGAACAGAAGACAAAAGGATCAAACCCTTACCGGAGATTGCATTCGGTGGATGGACACATCATCAAACGAAGGGAGAAGTCATTTGGGACTCAAAAGGATGTGACCTGACGTTAACCAAAGAAGTAGACGAGTGGGTGCTCACCATGAATCAGATTGAACCAGTTGAAGGTGAACAATTAATAGTTGAAAATAACGAGAACAAGATTGACCGAAGCGAGTAGCTCCTCAGTCATTCAGAATTGGTCTTACGCCAATACCTAAACAGGAAGAGCCTGTAGTAGCTAGAAAGCATCAGAACCAGGAGGGTTCTTTACTGACATTTGGAACTTTTTGACAAACTCTAATGATATACCTCACGACAAGAACATTGTAAAAACAACATCTATCTCAGAATCTGAACCACTCAAGAACACCACACGAGAAGAAGTAGTGAAGAATGAGTGGTACGAATGGGCTAAGTATACAGCAGAAATAAACATAGGATGGACAATTGTATTTTGTGTAGAAAATCACCTTTGTCTGATCTTTTGATAGTACCTGAACCTGCATCATTTGAAGAATGTGTTAAATGTAAAATGTTCAATATTCAGAGAAAATACTACATTCCTTTGTGTAACATAGAATGCAGTTTGGCACTAGGTAACACTAAAGGCAGAAGTGAATTAAATGAAGATATGCTGGGAGAACATGAATGTGCAACATAAGAACTGAATTGAATGATCCTCATAATGATGGGTTTACTATTATAAAAAAAGAAAAAAAGGGGGGGAATAAATGAATGTTTCTACAGCTTTGGAGATAATGGGATGGATGTGGGAAACACTATAGTTAATTGTATAAATTATTTGGGTGTTAGTCAATTTGATAAAGTAATGATTGTAAAACACAAAGGTAAAATGTGGTAATATCACACAAGTAACATATCTTGAAATGTTAAAGAATAATAGCTGATAGTTTCTGGATGTGTGGAAAAAAACTGTTGAATGTACTGCCAGATGGATGGACTGGTCTTTGTGCCTTAGTTAGAGCAATTCAACAGGTTACCATTATTAAGTCACCCCATGATGACTATGTTAACTCTAGAGTTAAGAGGGCGTATGAGAAAAAACCCTGAGGCATACCTTGATGCAATTGGACAGCCTAGAGGAGTACCTCGGGAGTTCAAGGCAAGAGATGAAATTAAATCTGGATTTGAATCTATGTTTTTGTGGATAACACCAAATAAGAATTTAGAGTGGATTAATTATATATACTATAACCAACAGAGATTCATTAACTATACTGACTCGGCTCTAACGGCGCTGGGGGAACAGGTACAGGCTACCAGTAAAATGTCTTGGCAAAATGGACAGGCTCTCAATTGGCTTTTGGCAGAGAAGGGTGGAGTTTGTGTTATGTTCGGGGATGATTGTTGCACCTTTATTCCCAATAACACTGTGCCTAATGGATCCTTTGCAATCGCTACGAGCAGAGGTTAAGGCAAATGCTGGGTTTGACTCTCATGTTTGGGATTGGTTGGACTTAGCATTGGGAAAATGGGGAGCTATGTTTGCTAGGATGGCCATTATGCTGTGCGGGGGGTTATTGGCTCTGGGTATTGTATTTTGTTGTGTTTTACCATTGGTGAAATCACTCGTGATCCAGACAAAGGTTAAACAGATTTCCGTAAGTAGAGCTGACCCTCCGTTGATAGTTGATCCTGTGCCGGGTAGCGCAGGCCACTATACTGATGAAAATGGACAGTTATGCAATGCGGTTGGTGGACACCTTGACTGCTCCTTTGGTAATCCAAACTGCCTGTATGGAGTGGTCCCTGGAGGTAGTTTCGCTTGCCATGGTTTTTGTAAGGATGGTTTACCTGTATATGCTGTCATTCCAAATTCATAAGAAAGTCTACTGATACATATCCACAAAAAGGGTAATTTCCGTAGTAAGTACAAAAGGTGCTATGTAAGGTTTTAATATATCTACTTTTGCTCATGGCCTTGTGTTTTTGTATGTTTTTGTCAGGATTTGGCCAGGGTTGTTCCGGGTTTTGGTCAGTAGATGTCCCCATTGTGCTTTTTGTCCCTATGTTTTTCCCTTGATCCCCATTATTATTTGCACCTGTGTCTCGTTTCCCCTGATTGTATTTAAACCCTTTGTTTCCCTCAGTTCTGTGCTCTGTGTTTGTATGTTAGCACCCTGCCCTAGTGTTCTGTGTGCTCTTGTCGATTCCGGGTGAAGTTCTTGTGGTATTCTGTTTTTTGTTTTTGTTTATTTTTGGTGATTTTCTTTTGAGGTCTTTTTGTGTTTTTCCTACCACCTTTTGGATTTGCCATTTTTTGTATTTTAGGATTGTTTCTTTATTAAATACACCGTCTTAAGTACTGCTGTGTCTGCCTCATCTTCTGGGTTCTGCTGTCTATTCGTGGCTCAGTTGGTTAAGTGACTGTTTCTCACTCCGGAGACCCAGGTTCGAAACCGGGTCCTGACAGTTTTGTTGAATGTTTTTGATAGGTATATCAATGGATATATCTGGTTTCTTTTAATTAAAAGTTAGTTTTGCCTTCTAAATACTAGGTTAATTTCAAAAACATGTAGGTACCAGTGGGATATCCCGGTTACAAGTGTCTACGGACCATGTCCTTAACCTGTTGAAACTCTAGGGGCGCAATTTCATTTTTGGATGAAAAACGTTCCCGTTTTAAACAAGATATTTTGTCACAAAAAGATGCTCGACTATGCATATAATTGCTACGATTCGAAAGAAAACACTGACGTGTCCAGAAATACAAAGATATTTTCTATGCGTGCCCTAGAACGTGAGCTTCAGGCAAAACCAAGATGAGACGGCATCCAGGAAATGAACAGGATTTTTGAGGCTCTGTTTTCCCTTGTCTCCTTATATGGCTGTGAATGCGAGAGGAATGAGAATGCCCTTTCTGTCGTTTCCCCAAGGTGTCTGCAGCATTGTGACGTATTTGTAGGCAGATCATTGGAAGATTGACCATAAGAGACCACATTTACCATGTGTCCGCCCGGTGTCCTGCGCCGAAATTGGTGCGCAAAAGTCACCTGCCACTATTTTTCCAAGGGATACAGAGAGTAAAGCAAGCTTCCACGAACTGCATGTCAATGAAGAGATATGTGAAAAAATACCTTGAGGACTGATTCCAAACAACGTTTGCCATGTTTCGGTCGATATTATGTAGTTAATCCGGAAAAAGTTTTACGTTGTAGGTGACTGAATTTTCGGTTCGTTTCGGTAGCCAGACGCAATGTGGAAAACGGAACGATTTCTCCTACACACAGACGCTTTCAAGAAACACTGCGCATTTGGTATGTAACTGAGAGTCTCCTCATTGAAAACATCAGAAGCTCTTCAAAGGTAAATTATTTTATTTATTTGGTTATCTGGTTTTTGTGAAAATGTTGCGTGCTACATGTTATTCAAAATGCATTGCTAGCTTTGCATACTCTTAAACAAATTAGTCAATTTCTATGGTTCAAAAGCATATTTTGAAAATCTGAGATGACAGTGTTGTTAAGAAAAGGCTAAGCTTGACAGTAGGCGCATTATTTTCATTTTATTTGCGATTTTCAGAAATCGTTACGTTACATTATGCTAATGAGCTTCAGGCTATAACTGTATACAGGTTTTTTTCATAGCCAAACGTGAACAAAACGGAGCGATTTGTCCTACACAAATAATATTTTTTTGAAAAACTGCACATTTGCTATGTAACTGAGAGTCTCCTCATTGAAAACATCCGAAGCTCTTCAAAGTTAAATGATTTTATTTATTTGGTTATCTGGTTTTTGTGAAAATGTTGCGTGCTAAATGCTACTCAAAATGCTAAGCTAGCTTAGCATACTCTTACACAAATTAGTGAATTGCTATGGTTCAAAAGCATATTTTGAAAATCTGAGATGACAGTGTTGTTAAGAAAAGGCTAAGCTTGAGAGTAGGCGCATTATTTTCATTTTATTTGCGATTTTCAGAAATCGTTAACGTTGCGTTATGCTAATGAGCCTGAGGCTTTAGTCACGATCCCGGATCCGGGATGGGGAGTTTCAAGAAGTTAATCTTCTAACAGGTTGGTATCGCTGGTATCATGTTTGTTGGAGAGGTGTCTGAGAGGAAGGATCATGTTGAAAGCTTAAATTTAGAATGATGTTGTGTCAATTTTATTTTGTGACTGCATGGAGGCCTCGTGTTTTCTCATATTCAATTTATTATTATACTCATTGCTTTATTATATTTTTTATTTTTCACATAACTGAGATAACCTCAGGCAAGGCTATGCACTTACATGCTCATGCTTCAACAAAATGTAATGTATTTTTATTGTTTCTATACCGAATTAGATCTTTTACTCCTATTTAGTATCAATAATTTGGAGATGTTTGGTCTCGTCAGGTTTTCTTCAATGTTTCTAATTGGATCTTTTACTCCTATTTAGTATTAATAATTTGGGGATGTTTGGTCCAGTTGGTTTATATATTTTACTCTGTTTTTATATTTTATTGTCTATCACGGGTATTCTCATTCACCATCCTAGGGTTATATTTGTATTATTATGGGGCTAGGAAGCCCCAGAGGAGGGATTTGTGGGAGCAAATAGAACACATAGACAAACACATAGATGTATAGAATAGCTGAACACTAAAAACAGACCACATGAAGAAAAGGCGACACATAGGCACCAGGACAGCTGGACATAACAAGGCCAGAGGGATATACAAAGGAGGGGGTCAGTCAAATGACCAACTGATGGATTATAGACATAGCCCACATATTTTAGGACATGGGGATGCTGAAGGAATGACAGAGGAGACACAAAGTCTGCTGATCCAAGATAAAGACACACATACAAAAGAACACATTGAGCAAGTGCAGAGCCAAAGCACAGGCCTGTAAAATAGGGGAATGTATAGTATTTTTAGTATAGCCGGACACGCTAAAAACTGAGGAGACACATAGTCTGCTGATCCTAGATAACACACAAACAGAAGAATGCATTTAGCTAAGTGCAGGAACAAAGCAAGGGTCTTGTCATCATTATAATCTGACGGAAAGCAGATATGGGCGTTATTGGGCAGAACAAGCAGGATGCAAGGATTGGGATGTAAGATCATTTGCATGTAGGATGGACTCATATGTTGTATAAATCAGAGTGAATACTCTGAAAAAGGTGTGTTCCGCGGACCACTCCGGCTTGCTATACTCTTGTATTAAAAGTCTATAATTGAATTCAAAGTTCTTGTAAGCGTTATATTTGAACCGATTTTCCACGACACTATGATGTCATTTAGAACCTTGAGCGTGGCTGAGGTGCACCCATGACCAGCTCTGAAACCAGATTGCATAGTGGAGGAGGTATGGTGGGATTCGAAGTGGTCAGTAATCTGTTTGTTAACTTGGCTTTCGAAGACCTTAGAAAGACAGGGTAGGCTAGATATAGGTCTGTAGCAGTTTGGGTCTACAGTATCACCCCCTTTGAAGAGGGGGATGACCGCGGAAGCTTTCCAATCTTTGGGAATCTCAGACGATACGAAAGAGAGGTTGAACAGGCTAGTAATAGGGGTTGCAACAATTTTGGCAGATCATTTTGGAAAGAGAGGGACCAGATTGTCTAGCCCGCTGATTTGTAGGGGTCCAGATTTTGCAGCTCTTTCAGAACATCGGCTATCTGGATTTGGGTAAAGGAGAAATGGTGGAAGCTTTGGTGGGTTGCTGTGGAGGGTGCCGGGCAGTTGACCTGGGTAGGAGTAGCCATGTGGAAAGCATGGCCAGCCGTAGAGAAATGCTTATTGAAATTCTCAATTATAGACTCAGAGCAGTGGGCAGCTTGGAGGAGGTGCTCTTAATCTCCATGGACTTTACAGTGTCCCAGAACTTTTTTGAGTTAGTACTACAGGATGCAAATTTCTGTTTGAAATAGCATGCCTTAGCTTTTCTAACTGCCTGTGTATATTTGTTCCTAACTTCCCTGAAAAGTTGCATGTCACGGGGGCTATTCGATGCTAATGCAGAACGCCACAGGATGTTTTTGTGCTGGTCAAGGGCAGACAGGTCTGGAGTGAACCAAGGACTATATCTATTCCTAGTTCTACATTTTTTGAGAGGGGCATGCTTATGGTGAGGAAAGCACTTTTAAAGAATAGCCAGGCATCATCTACTGACGGGATGAGGTCAATTTCATTCCAGGATACCCCGGCCAGGTCGATTAGAAAGGCTGCTCTCAGAAGTGTTTCAGGGAGCGTTTGACAGTGATGAGTGGTGGTTGTTTGGTCGCAGAACCATTACGGATGCAGGCAATGAGGCAGTGATCGCTGAGATCTTGATTGAAAACAGCAGAGGTGAATTTGGAGGGCGAATTAGTTAGGATAACCTCTATGAGGGTGCCCGTGTTTACTGATTTGGAGTTGTACTTGGTAGGTTCATTGATAATTTGTGTTACATTGAGGGCATCAAGCTTAGTTTGTAGAATGGCCGGGGTGTTAAGCATGTTCCAGTTTAGGTCACCTAGTAGCACGAGCTCAGAAGATAGATGGGGGCAATTCACATATGGTATTGAGGGCACAGCTGGGGGCAGAGGGAGGTCTATAGCAAGCGATAACAGTGAGAGGCTTGTTTCTGGAAAGGTGAATTTTTAGAAGTAGAAGCTCAAATTGTTTGGGTACAGACCTGGATAGTAGGACAGAACTCTGCAGGCTATATTTGCAGTGGATTGCAACACCGCCCCCTTTGGCAGTTCTATCTTGGTGGAAAACGTTCTAGTTAGCAATGGAGATTTCATGGTTTATGGTGGTTTTCCTAATCCTGGATTCAGACACGGCTAAGACATCTGGGTTGGCAGAGTGCGCTAAAGCAGTGAGTAAAACAAACTTAGGGAGTAGGCTTCTAATGTTAACATGCATGAAACCAAGGCTTTTACGTTTACAGAAGTCAACAAATGAGAGCACCTGGGGGATGGGAGTGGAGCTAGGCATTGCAGGACCTGGATTAACCTCCATATCACCAGAGATACAGAGGAGAAGTAGGATAAGGGTACGGCTAAAGACTATACGAACTGGCCGTCTAGCACGTTCAGAACAGAGAGTAAAAGGAGCAGGTTTCTGGGCACAATAGCATAGATTCAAGGCATAGTGTAAAGAGAGGTTGAAGCTAACTGGTGCTTGCTCTGGGATGGAAACGCTAGCCAGGAGTAGTCATCCGGGATTGCGGTTAGTTAGTTGTGAAGATCCAGATGAAATTGTTCAGTTTGCGGTAGGAATCCGGGGATAAAAATAACAGGTCCGTTATGCTCTGGTTAGAGTCACGTTGTTCGAACTGACGAGAGCTTTCCGAGCTGAAGGTTAGCTGATGACCGCTGGCAACGGTTTGCTGACTGATAGCTGGTAGTTAGCTGGCTAGCTTCAGTTGAGGGATTCTGGAGCCGAAGTAAATATAAATAGTTTAGGAAAAAAAAGCAGATCCACGCAACATTGTGTGAGGCGGGTTGCAGGAGAGTATTTAGATGTTGCGGTTTCGCAAAATATTTGAAAGGATATATGCGACAAAAAAGATATATACAAGGGACATGACAGGACAAAGACGTCTGACTGCTACGCAATCTTGGATCAAATGGATTGACCTGACTGTATGTCATGAAGCATTGTCCTGCTGGAAAAACCAATACCCAGAGTTGGGGAACATTGTCAGAGCAGAAGGAAGCACCTTTTCTTCCAGGACAACCTTGTACGTGGTTTGATTCATGCATCCTTAACAAAGATAAATCAGCCCAATTCCAGCCTTGCTGAAGCAACCCCATATCAGCACTGATTCTCCATCAAATTTCACAGTGGATGCGAGACACTGTGACTTGTAAGGTCTCTTTGGGTCTCTCCAGGTCTTGCAGCTCGGCTTTGTTTGATGGCTTCTGACCATCCATCTTCCTCTTGATCATACTCTAGAGGTTTTCAAGGTTTTCAAGGGGTTCAGGTCTGGAGATTGGGATGGCCATGACAACTGGCAGCTTCATTAAATAGTACCTGCAAAACATCAGTCTCAGGGTCAACAGTGAAGAGGCGACTCCGGGATGCTGGTCTTCTAGGCAGAGTTCCTCTGTCCAGTGTCTGTGTTCTTTTGCCCATCTTAATCTTTATTTTTATTGGCCATTCTGAAATAGGGCTTTTTCATTGCAACTCTGCCTAGAAGGCCAGCATCCCGGAGTCGCCTCTTCACTATTGACGTTGATACTGGTGTTTTGCGGGTACTATTTAACCTTTCTAGCGCACTAGTGGAACCCCTCGACAACATTCCGCTGAAAAGGCAATGGGCGAAATTCTAAAATATTTTTGGGAAATATGTTACTTTCACACATTAACAAGTCCAACACAGCAAATGAAAGATAAACACCTTGTTAATCTACCCATCATGTCCGATTTCAAAAATGCTAAAGCACAACAGCTAAAGCACAACATATGATTATGTTCGGTCATAGTCAAGTCGAAAAAACACAGCCAATTTTTCCAGCCAAAGATAGGAGTCACAAAAAGCAGAAATATAGATAAAATTAATCACTACCCTTTGATGATCTTCACCAGATTACACTCATAGGACATCATGTTACACAATATATGTATGTTTTGTTTGATAATGTGCATATTTATATCCAAAAATCTCATTTTACATTGGCGCCTTACGTGCAGTAATGTTTTGATTCCAAAACATCCAGTGATTTTGCAGAAATACTCATAATAAACGTTGATAAAAGATACAAGTGTTTTTCACAGAATTAAAGATAGACTTCACCTTAATGCAACCGCTGTGTCAGATTTCCCAAAAACTTTACGGAAAAAGCATAGACTGAGAACAGCACTCAGAACCCAAAACAGCCAGAGGAATATCCGCCATTTTGGAATCAACAAAGTTAGAAACAACACCATAAATATTCACTCACCTTTGATGATCTTCATCAGAAGGCACTCCCAGGAATCCCAGTTTGACAATAAATGACTGATTTGTTCCATACAGTTCCATAATTTATGTCCAAATAGCCACTTATTGATAGCGTTTCCATCCCAGTAATCCATCTTCATGAGGCGTAGGCACTTCATCCAGACAAAAACTCAAAAAGTTCCGTTACAGTCCTTTAGAAGCATGTCAAATGATGTATGGAATCAATCTTTAAGATGTTTTTAATATAAAACATCCATAATGTTCCAACCGGAGAATTCCTTCAGAAAAGCACTGGAACGAGAGGTAACTATGTTGGGAGCGCGCGTCATGAGACCAAGGCTCTCTGCCAGACCACTGACTCAAAGAACTCTTATGAGCCCCTCCTTTATAGTAGAATCCTCAAACCAGTTTCTAAAGACGGTTGACATCTAGTGGAAGCCGTAGGAAGTGCAACTTTATCCATATCCCAATGTGTATTCGGTAGGCCAAGATCTGAAAAACTACAACCCTCAGATGTCCCACTTCCTGGTTGGATTATCTCAGGTTTTTGCCTGCCATATGAGTTCTGTTATAATCACAGACATCATTCAAACAGTTTTAGACACTTCAGAGTGTTTTCTATCCAATACTAATTGGCTTCACACTCCTCTTTCTATTCTGGTTAGAGCCCGTTTGCGCTGTTCTGTGAAGGGAGTAGTACATAGCGTTGTACGAGATCTTCTGTTTCTTGCAATAGTCATTTACAACATTAACAATGTTTAAACTGTATTTCTGATCAATGTTATGTTATTTTAATGGACAAAAAAACAAGGACATTTCTAAGTGACCCCAAACTTTTGAACGGTAGTGTATAGTGTTAATTCATTCTTATTTAGATTTGTGTGTATTGGGTATATGTTGTGTAATTTGTTAGATATTACTTGTTAGATATTACTGCACTGTCGGAGCTAGAAGAAAAAGCATTTTGAAACACCTGCAATGACATCTGCTAATCATGTGTAGAAAGGAGGAGGTGAAACTGAGATAGGTAATGGCGGACTGAACAAAGTTATATGTAGAGAAACCTCAAGATAAAAACGTAATATTCAATATCAGCAAGTTCGAAAAATTGCACTACACAATCTGGTGGGTGTTAACCTTCAATCTGGATAATAACACAAAACCAATTTTAATACTAGAGACATTTATCAACAAATATTACGAAAACAAGCAACACCTAGACATGACGGAGTGTAAAGACAGGGGAAATGATTTCACAGACGATTTAATATTTTCACCACCGGGAATGGTAAAGGTCGTTACCGATCTGTTAAAATCAATAAATGACAAACTGGGTATACTTGAATTAGTCAGTAAGGATATAAAATAGTTGAAGTAAAGCCTCGAGATGAGTGATGAAAAAGCTGCGACATTGGAGAAGCAAACACACAAGCTAAAAGGGACAGTCAATAAGATTGAAACCAAAGTGAATTAACTTAAAAAGGAGAACACCGTTCTGAGAGAAGGTTACTTGACTTACAGACTAGATCCATGAGAGAGAATCTGGTACTTACAGGTATCCAAGAGAAAGAAGCAGAAGTTCCCGAATGTGTAATTAGAGAGTTTCTCCGTAAAGCGCTTCAGATTCCACAAGAAGCTATCAACAAAAACAAACTCGAACGTGTACACCTTTTCGGACAGAGAGGGCAAAGATATGAACGCCCAATCGTTGACCAATTTGCTTCCTTTAAAGATAAAATAATGGTTAAAGGCCTGGGTAAAAGACTTGCTGGGACCGAAATTGTCATGAATGATCAGTTCCCGAAGGAAATGAACGGCGTAAAGTTCTGTATCCAATTTTCAAAGAAAATAGAGTTAATCTTGATACTCCCCATCCCGGATCCGGGATCGTGAATAAAGCCTCAGGCTCATTAGCATAACGCAACGTTAACGATTTCTGAAAATCGCAAATAATATGAAAATAATGCGCCTGCTCTCAAGTTTAGCCTTTTCTTAACAACACTGTCATCTCAGATTTTCAAAATATGCTTTTGAACCATAGCAATTCACTAATTTGTGTAAGAGTATGCTAAGCTAGCTTAGCATTTTGAGTAGCATTTAGCACGCAACATTTACACAAAAACCAGATAACCAAATAAATAAAATAATTTACCTTTGAAGAGCTTCGGATGTTGTCAATGAGGAGACTCTCAGTTACATAGCAAATGTTCAGTTTTTCCTGAAAGAATCTTTGTGTAGGAGAAATCGCTCCGTTTTGTACATCACATTTGGCTACCGAAACGAACCGAAAATTCAGTCACCAACAACGTCAAACTTTTTCCGAATTAACTCCATAATATCGACCGAAACATGGCAAACGTTGTTTGGAATCAATCCTCAAGGTGTTTTTTCACATATCTCTTCATTGATATATCGTTCGTGGAAGCCTGCTTTCTTCTCTGAATTCCATGGAAAAATACTTGCAGCTGAGGTTTGCGCACCAATTTCGGCGCAGAAAACCGGCGGACACCTGGTAAATGTGGTCTCTTATGGTCAATCTTCCAAAGATATGCCTACAAATACGTCACAATGCTGCAGACACCTTGGGGAAACTACAGAAAGGGCAGGCTCATTCCTCTCGCATTCACAGCCATATAAGGAGACAATGGAAAACGGAGCCTCAAAAATCCTGCTGATTTCCTGGATGCCGTTTCATCTTGGTTTTGCCTGTAGCTCACGTTCTAGGGCACGCACAGAGAATATCTTTGCAGTTCTGGAAACGTCAGAGTGTTTTCTTTCCAAAGCTATCAATTATATGCATAGTCGAGCATCTTTTTGTGACAAAATATCAAGTTTAAAACGGGAACGTTTTTCATCCAAAAATGAAATAGCGCCCCCAGAGTTTCAAGAGGTTAAATGGAAACGAGTAGCTCTCATCGTCGATAAGCTATATATTGATAACCAGTTGTTCAAAGACACAAAGACTACTCCATGTTTATTTAAAAAATTACAAAGTTCTCAGATGAGGAAAATAATGAAACACAATTTTAGCCCAGTTATGGATTGTAACAATACAATAAAAAAAATCTAGCTTTTCTATATATCTTCAAATAAACTAATTGGAACATACAGACACTAATGCAACATGGTAAAGATGAAAACTCAGTAAGCAGAAGGCACAGTATGTGTGGATGGTGTAGTGTGTGTTTATTTTATTTTTATTTGTAATCTTTGGGAAAGTGTGGCATTGAGTGAGAAATGAAATGGTGCATATCCCAGAACCAATGTATTGCTGTGAGTGGGGGTGTGAGAGAGCTTTCAATGTTGTTCAGATGATGGATATGCCTTTTATAATGAAGTCTACAACTTATTTATTTATTTATTGTCCTATCAAGGTGGAACAGTTTTAAAATTAATTATACATTTAATGTATTTATTGTCCTATTATAGGGAACTAAATTTTTTAAATAAATTATATCTCATTTATTTATTTATGATCCTATATTGATGGAACGGTTCACAACCCTATACCCTAGACACCCACCTGAATGACCCAGATACTAAGGAGAAGTCCCTAACTGTTTTGTGGGCCTGCTGTAAGCAGTCTGTATGCAGCCAAAATGCAGTCAGAGACCTAAAGCAGCACTGCCCCCTCAAGATTCTGAGCCTGCTTGGCAGGGTTGGACCTGCAAAGCCAAAGCCCCCTAAAGGGAGAGCATACTGTACAAGGATATTCTCAAAGCTGCTAATGAGAACTTTGACGACCTTGTACCTAGCCGGTGGGGATTCCGGTGGGGTGCCCCCACCCAGGCAGTGACAGTGCTGGCAACACTAGCTGCAGTAACCCATGGGGAGGGGGTCACACTCTGACATTCAGAGAGTGGGTATATTATTGTTGTCCTGTTGGCACAAAATCAAAAGTCTGACCTCATGGAGATGATTGGGAATATGGTCAGTACGGGGGACCGTGTTGTGGGTGTTTCAGGGAAAAGGTGTACATTTGACCTCCATCATCTAGGATGTGACAATGGTTAATAAAATCTCTCCATTTCTGCCCATTTTTTTTTTGCACGGTCTTGCAGGCCTTCTCAAACGGCTGCAAATGTAAATGCATTTGTCAATCAAGACCTTTCTTGAGTTTGGCTCTGGGATGGTGCAACTGTTGCGAATGTGAGCCTATGGTTGTGTGGGGCGAAAGGGTTGAGTGTGTATGAGTGTGTGGGTGTATGTATGTATCCCACAACTGTTGCGAAGGAGTAAAAGATGTTAGGGACAATAGAGGATGATTCACAACAATTGTTTGCTAATAAAATAATTGCTTCTAATAATGTAATTTTGATAATGGCGAGACTGGTGAGAGGTAAAATCCTTTTCATAAATTGCATACATTACTACAAATATTAATAGCTAATTATGGAAAATAAGAAATAGGATTCTTAACTTCTCTTGGGTAGGGGGCAGCATTTGGAATTTTGGTTGAAAAGCGTACCTAAATGAAACTGCCTTCTACTCAGGCTCAGAAGATAGGATATGCATATACTTAATAGATTTGGATAGACAATACTCTAAAGTTTCCAAACCTGTTACAATCATGTCCGTGAGAATAACAGAACTGATTTGGCAGGCGAAAACCTGAGATGAATCCAGGAAGTAGGATTTTTTTTGTAGTTTTCTATTCAATGCCATTACAGTATCCGTTGACTTAGGACTCAAATTGCAGTTCCTATGCCTTCCACTAGATGTCAACAGTCTGTAGAAATTGTTTCAGGCTTGTATTCTGAAAAATTAGGGAGTAAGAGCATTCTAAATGAGTGGACCCTGCCGTGTCACAGAGGTTTTTCATGCGCACGACCGAGAGAGTGCCTGTCTTGTTTACCTTTTATATTGGCGACATATTGTCCGGTTGAAATATTATTGATTATTTAGGCAAAAAGCAAACTGAGGATTGAATATATACATCGTTTGACATGTTTCTATAAACTTTCTACATTTGAGCCTGTGGATTACTGAAGAAAACGCACAAAACAGAGGTTTTTGGAAACAAAGAGAGACTTTATCAAACAAAAGGAACATTTATTGACTTGTGACTGACTTGTGTAACTCTCTACTTCGCTGGTTACTGTTCATAATGATTTGTCTGCTGGTCTATGTTGAAAAATAATGTTCCCGTAGTAAATGGAATATTTTGTCAGGACAAGATGCTAGAATATGCACATAATTGACAGCTTAGGATAGAAAGCACTCTAAAGTTTCCAAAACTGTAAAAATATTGTCTGTGAGTATAACAGAACTGCTATTGCAGGCGAAAGCCTGAGAAAAATCCAATCCGGAAGTGCCTCATGTTTTGAAAGCACTGCGTTCCAATGCGTCCCTATTGAGTAGTGAATGGGCTATCAACCAGATTACTTTTTCTCCGTATTCCCCAAGGTGTCTACAGCATTGTGACGTAGTTTTACGCATTTATGTAGAAGAATACCCGTAAGCAGCTAAATTGCGCAAGTGGTCACCTGATGCTCTCAGAGTGATTCTCGCGTAAAATACAGAGGTAGCCATTATTCAAATCGGTCCTACTGAAAAACCAATTGTCCCGGTGGATATATTATCGAATAGATATTTGAAAAACAACTTGAGGATTGATTATAAACAATGTTTGCCATGATTCTGTCGATACGGCGTTTTTGTGACTGCAATTTCCGGGCGATTTCTCAGCCAAACGTGAAGAACAAACAGAGCTATTTCGCCTACAAAAATAATATTTTGGGAAAAAAGGAACATTGGCTATCTAACTGGGAGTCTCGTGAGTGAAAACATCTGAAGCTCATCAAAGGTAAACGATTTAAGTTGATTGCTTTTCTGATTTCCGTGATCAAGTTACCTGCTGCTAACTGGACAAAATGCTATGCTAGGCTATCGATAAACTTACACAAATGCTTGTCTAGCTTTGGCTGTAAAGCATATTTTGAAAATCTGAGATGACAGGGTGATTAACAAAAGGCTAAGCTGTGTCTCAATATATTTCACTTGTGATTTTCATGAACAGGAATATTTTCTAGAAATATTTATGTCCATTGCGTTACGCTAATTAGTGTCAGTCGATGATTACCCTCCCTCATGCGGGATGGGGAGTCACTAGAGGTTCAAAAAGGGTTGATAGGGAACAGAATTCAGTCGGATCATCACATAATTCGCATTTATATTACTCTTACAGAATTTCAACGTGGGCGAAGATATTTGAAATTTAATCAAAGCCTACTAGATGATAAATTGTTTAGAACTAGGACAGAAGAATTTATAACTGACTTTTTCAGGCATAACATAGGTACAGCAGATCCCCTTATTGTATGGGACACTTTTAAGTGTGCCTTTAGAGGCCATGCAATTCAGTACTCATCTATAAAACAAAAGCAATTTAGATCAAAAGAGTCCATATTAACAAAGGAAATTGAAGGACTAACAGTACAGTTAGATAGCAATAAAACTGTACCATAGAGGCACAGAATAAGTTAGAGGAAAAACAAAAAGAAATGGAGGAACTTATTCAAGAAAGATCCAGTGTAATATATTTTAAAAATAAAGCAAACTGGATGGAATATCGGGAAAAACGCACCAAATTCTTTTTCAATCTTCAATATAGAAATGCACCCAAAAAATGTATTAAAGGTTGTTACAAATCATGGAGTCACGCATGATTCACCAAATGATATTTTGAAAAAGGAAGTAAAGTACTCCTGTTAAGGAGTACTTTTTGTTAAAAATCGCGCAAAATTTCAACGTCCTGCTAGTCATGCCAGGAATATGGTATATGCATATGATTAGTATGTGTGTTAATCCTTGGTCAAATGAGAAATAGGCACTTCCTGTCGTCGAGTATACCGGAGGAAGTTATGAAAGGGAGAATATGGACGATGATTTCAAGACTTGCTGCTATTGAATACAGATCGCCCTGTGATCAATTTGATCGATTATTAACGTTTACTAATACCTAACGTTGGATTACAAAAGTAGTTTGAAGTGTTTTGTCAAAGTTTATAGGCAACTTTTTTAATAAAAAAAATGACGTTGCATTTTGAAACTGTGTTTTTTCCTGGATCTGACGGTGTTCATAAATGGACATTTTGGGTATACATGGACCGATTTAATCGAAAAAAAGACCCAATTGTGATGTTTATGGGACATATAGGAGTGCCAACAAAGAAGCTCGTCAAAGGTAATGAATGTTTTATATTTTATTTCTGCGTTTTGTGTAGTGCCGGCTACGCTAATTATTTTATTTACGTCCCCTTCGTGTATTTCGGGGGTTGCATGCTATCAGATAATAGCTTCTCATGCTTTCTCCGAAAAGCATTTTAAAAATCTGACATGTTGGCTAGATTCACAACGAGTGTAGCTTTAATTGAGTACCCTGCATGTGTGTTTTAATGAAAGTTTGAGTTGTATCGAGTACTAATAGTTGGCGCTCTGGAATTTCCGCTGATTTTGATCCGTGTACAGGGACCGCAGCCATAGGAGGTTTTAAGAATATGTTTTCATTTCAGTCTCCTCCATCTCCACTAACTGAAGGCCAAATTACAGTCAAGGAACTTTTTAATGCAATTGGGGCCTTTAACCTCTAGCGACGAGCAATCCCGTATCCGGGAGCGTAATCATAGCCTCAAGCGCATTACCATAATGCAACGTTTCCTATTCATGAAAATCGCAAATGAAATGAAATACATCTATTCAAACACAAGCTTAGCCTTTTGTTAACAACACTGTCATCTCAGATTTTCAAAATATGCGTTACAGCCAACGCTAGACAAGCATTTGTGTAAGTTTAGCATGGCATAATGCTATGCTAGGCTGTGCTGGCAGCAGGCAACATTTTCACAAAAATAAGAAAAGCAACCAAAGGTTAAATCATTTACCTTTGAAGAACTTCAGATGTTTTCACTCAGGAGACGCCCAGTTAGATAGCAAATGTTCCTTTTTTTCAAAAATAATATTTCTGTAGGCGAAAAACTGTCTGTTCACCCTGCTTGGCGGAGAAATCGGCCGAAAATACTTAAACTTTAACGCCAAACTTTAATTTTTTTTTGATCCATAACATCTACAGAAACACGGCAAACGTTGTTTAGGATCCATCCTCAAGGTGTTTTTAACATATGTATTCGATAATATATCCGTGGAGGCAGTTGGTTTCTCATAAGAAACGATTGGAAAAATGGCTACCTCAGTATTTTACGCACGGTTTTCTCCCGGAGACACCATGCGTCCACTCGCCCTATATGGTCTCTTACAGCCATTCTTCAATGGAAATGCCTAAAAATACGTCACAATGCTGCAGACACCTTGGGGGAAACGTGGAAAACGTAAGCTGACTCCTAGCTTCTTCACAGCCATATAAGGAGTCATTGGCATGAGGCGGTTTCAAAAAATGTGGTACTTCCTGATTGGATTTTTATCTGGGTTTCGCCTGTAACATCAGTTCTGTGGCACTCACAGACAATATCTTTGCAGTTTTGGAAATGTCAGAGTGTTTTCTTTCCAAAGCTGTCAATTATATGCATAGTCGAGCATCTTGTCGTGACAAAATATCTTGTTTAAAACGGGAACGTTTTTCATCCAAAAAATAAAATAGCGCCCCCTATATCCAAGAAGTTAAGGATGGGAAAACTCCAGGGCTGGATGGCATACCAGTGGAAGTATACAAAACGTTTTTTGATATACTCAAAGGACCATTATTAGCATGTTTTAACCTCTAGCGACGAGCAATCGCGTATCCGGGAGCGTAATCATAGCCTCAAGCTCATTACCATAACGCAACGTTTCCTATTCATGAAAATCGCAAATGAAATGAAATAAATATATTCAAACACAAGCTTAGCCTTTTGTTAACAACACTGTCATCAATATTTTCAAAATATTTTTTTCAACCAAAGCTTCACAAGCATTTCTGTAAGAGTATCGATAGCCTAGCATAGCATTCAGCAGGCAACATTTTCACAAAAACAAGAAAAGCATTCAAATAAAATCATTTACCTTTTGAAGAACTTCGGATGTTTTCAATGACGAGACTCTTTAGTTAGATAGCAAATGTTCACTTTTTCCAAAAAGAGTATTTGTGTAGACAAAATAGCTCCGTTTTGTTCATCAAGTTTGCCTAAGAAAAAGATCGGAAAATGCAGTCACTTACAACGCCAAACTTTTTTCCAAATTAGCTCCACAATATTGACAGAAACATGGCAAACGTTGTTTAGAATCGATCCTCAAGGTGTTTTTCACATATCTATTCGATAATCTATCAGTGGTGGCAGTTGGCTTCTCATCAGACGCAAACGGGAAAATACTGCAGCTGGAGATTACGCAATAATTGCGACGGAGGACACCAAGCGACCACCTGGTAGATGTAGCCTCTTATGGTCAATCTTCCAATGATATGCCTACAAATTCGTCACAATGCTGTCGACACCTTGGGGAAGCGACAGAAAGCCTAAGCTCATTCGTGGCCCATGCACAGCCAGATAAGGAGTCATTGGCATGAGGCGGTTTTAAAAAATGCGGCACTTCCTGATTGGATTTTTATCTGGGGTTTTTCTGTAACAACAGTTCTGTGGCACTCACAGACAATATCTTTGCAGTTTTGGAAACGTCAGAGTGTTTTCTTTCCAAAGCTGTCAATTATATGCATAGTCGAGCATGTTTTCATGACAAAATATCTTGCTTAAAATGGGAAAATGTTTCATCCAAAAATTAAAATAGCGCCCCCTATATCCAAGAAGTTAACCACTCCTATATAAATGGTAGATTATCAGACACGCAACAAGAAGGTCTGATATCATTATTACTGAAACGGGACCCAAATGATGTATATATAAAGATCCAGTCCATTTAAAAAATTGGAGATCTCTTACACTTCAGTGTTGTGATGCAAAAACCCTAGCAAGATGCTTGGCGCATAGAATAAAAAAAGTATTGTCAGATATTGTTCATCCTGATCAGACAGGTTTTTTACATGGACGATACATTGGAGATAATAGAATAGAATACTATGAAATATCGGGGACACCAGGCCTGGTTTTCATAGCTGATTTTGAAAAGGCTTTTGATAACGTATGGCTGGAGTTTATAGATGAATGCCTAGAATATTTAAATTTTGGGGAATCTCTTATAAAAATGGGTTAAAATTATGTAAAGTAACCCTAGGTGTAAAATAGTGGCTACATCTCAGAAAGTTTTAAACTATCTAGAGGATTGTCCACTATCGGCGTATCTATTTATTATTTCCATCGAAATGTTATTTGTTAAAATTAGATCAAACAATAATATTAAAGGATTAGAAATCCGTGGCTTAAAAACTAATGTGTCATTGTACGCTGATGATTTGTTTTCTTTAAAACCACAATTAGAATCTCTCCACAGCCTCATACAGGTTAGATACTAGATACTTTTGCTATCCTTTCTGGATTAAAAACAAATGATGATAAGCGCAGTATATTACGTATTGGATCACTAAAAAAATGCTAATTTTACATTACCATGTAGTTTACCAATTAAATGGTCTGAAGGAGATGTGGACATACTCAGTATACAAATCCGAAAAGAAATAAATTATCTCACTCCAATACATTTTTATAGAAGATCTTGCCACCATGGAAAGGAAATACCTGTCTATTTGTGGAAAAATCACCCTGATTATAACTCTTTAGTCATATCACAGTTTACCTATTTGCTTATGGTTTTGCCTACACATAGTGACCTGCTTTTGAAATTATATGAACCAAAAATATTACATTTTATTTGGAACGGCAAGCCAGACAAAATTAAAAGTGCCTATTTATATAACGAATATGAATTCGGAGGGCAGAAATGGTTAAATATTAAAACATTAGACCTCTCACTAAAGGCATCAGTCATACTTAAAAACAAACTGGTTTTCTAGTAAATTGGTAAGAATGTCTCATCCTATGTTCAAGAAAAATCAAATCAAATCAAATGTTATTTGTCACATACACATGGTTAGCAGATGTTAATGGGAGTGTAGCGAAATGCTTGTGCTTCTAGTTCCGACAATGCAGTAATAACCAACATGTAATCTAACAATTCCTAAACTACTGTCTTATACACAGTGTAAGGGGATAAAGAATATGTACATAAGGATATATGAATGAGTGATGGTACAGAGCAGCATAGGCAAGATACAGTAGATGGTATCGAGTACAGTATATACATATGAGATGAGTATGTAAACAAAGTGGCATAGTTAAAGTGGCTAGTGATACATGTACATTTACATTACATTTAAGTCATTTAGCAGACGCTCTTATCCAGAGCGACTTACAAATTGGTGAATTCACCTTCTGACATCCAGTGGAACAGCCACTTTACAATAGTGCATCTAAATCATTAAGGGGGGGTGGTGAGAAGGATTACTTATCCTATCCTAGGTAGTCCTTGAAGAGGTGGGGTTTCAGGTGTCTCCGGAAGGTGGTGATTGACTCCGCTGTCCTGGCGTCGTGAGGGAGTTTGTTCCACCATTGGGGGGCCAGAGCAGCGAACAGTTTTGACTGGGCTGAGCGGGAACTGTACTTCCTCAATGGTAGGGAGGCGAGCAGGCCAGAGGTGGATGAACGCAGTGCCCTTGCTTGGGTGTAGGGCCTGATCAGAGCCTGGAGGTACTGCGGTGCCGTTCCCCTCACAGCTCCGTAGGCAAGCACCATGGTCTTGTAGCGGATGCGAGCTTCAACTGGAAGCCAGTGGAGAGAGCGGAGGAGCGGGGTGACGTGAGAGAACTTGGGAAGGTTGAACACCAGACGGGCTGCGGCGTTCTGGATGAGTTGTAGGGGTTTAATGGCACAGGCAGGGAGCCCAGCCAACAGCGAGTTGCAGTAATCCAGACGGGAGATGACAAGTGCCTGGATTAGGACCTGCGCCGCTTCCTGTGTGAGGCAGGGTCGTACTCTGCGGATGTTGTAGAGCATGAACCTACAGGAACGGGCCACCGCCATGATGTTGGTTGAGAACGACAGGGTGTTGTCCAGGATCACGCCAAGGTTCTTAGCGCTCTGGGAGGAGGACACAATGGAGTTGTCAACCGTGATGGCGAGATCATGGAACGGGCAGTCCTTCCCCGGGAGGAAGAGCAGCTCCGCCTTGCCGAGGTTCAGCTTGAGGTGGTGATCAGTCATCCACACTGATATGTCTGCCAGACATGCAGAGATGCGATTCGCCACCTGGTCATCAGAAGGGGGAAAGGAGAAGATTAATTGTGTGTCGTCTGCATAGCAATGATAGGAGAGACCATGTGAGGTTATGACAGAGCCAAGTGACTTGGTGTATAGCGAGAATAGGAGAGGGCCTAGAACAGAGCCCTGGGGGACACCAGTGGTGAGAGCGCGTGGCGAGGAGACAGATTCTCGCCACGCCACCTGGTAGGAGCGACCTGTCAGGTAGGACGCAATCCAAGCGTGGGCCGCGCCGGAGATGCCCAACTCGGAGAGGGTGGAGAGGAGGATCTGATGGTTCACAGTATCGAAGGCAGCCGATAGGTCTAGAAGGATGAGAGCAGAGGAGAGAGAGTTAGCTTTAGCAGTGCGGAGCGCCTCCGTGATGCAGAGAAGAGCAGTCTCAGTTGAATGACTAGTCTTGAAACCTGACTGATTTGGATCAAGAAGGTCATTCTGAGAGAGATAGCGGGAGAGCTGGCCAAGGACGGCACGTTCAAGAGTTTTGGAGAGAAAAGAAAGAAGGGATACTGGTCTGTAGTTGTTGACATCGGAGGGATCGAGTGTAGGTTTCTTCAGAAGGGGTGCAACTCTCGCTCTCTTGAAGACGGAAGGGACGTATTACATAAGGATGCAGTCGATGATATAGAGTACAGTATATACGTATGCATATGAGATGAATAATGTAGGGTAAGTAACATTATATAAGGTAGCATTGTTTAAAGTGGCTAGTGATATATTTACATCATTTCCCATCAATTCCCATTATTAAAGTGGCTGGAGTTGAGTCAGTGTCAGTGTGTTGGCAGCAGCCACTCAATGTTAGTGGTGGCTGTTTAACAGTCTGATAGCCTTGAGATAGAAGCTGTTTTTCAGTCTCTCGGTCCCAGCTTTGATGCACCTGTACTGACCTCGCCTTCTGGATGATAGCGGGGTGAACAGGCAGTGGCTCAGGTGGTTGATGTCCTTGATGATCTTTATGGCCTTCCTGTAACATCGGGTGGTGTAGGTGTCCTGGAGGGCAGGTAGTTTGCCCCCAGTGATGCGTTGTGCAGACCTCACTACCCTCTGGAGAGCCTTACGGTTGAGGGCGGAGCAGGGAGTACAGGAGAGGGCTCAGAACGCACCCTTGTGGGGCCCCAGTGTTGAGGATCAGCGGGGAGGAGATGTTGTTACCTACCCTCACCACCTGGGGGCGGCCCGTCAGGAAGTCCAGTACCCAGTTGCACAGGGCGGGGTCGAGACCCAGGGTCACGAGCTTGATGACGAGCTTGGAGGGTACTATGGTGTTGAATGCCGAGCTGTAGTCGATGAACAGCATTCTCACATAGGTATTCCTCTTGTCCAGATGGGTTAGGGCAGTGTGCAGTGTGGTTGAGATTGCATCGTCTGTGGACCTATTTGGGGCGGTAAGCAAATTGGAGTGGGTCTAGGGTGTCAGGTAGGGTGGAGGTGATATGGTCCTTGACTAGTCTCTCAAAGCACTTCATGATGACGGAAGTGAGTGCTACGGGGCGGTAGTCGTTTAGCTCAGTTACCTTAGCTTTCTTGGAAACAGGAACAATGGTGGCCCTCTTGAAGCATGTGGGAACAGTAGACTGGTATAGGGATTGATTGAATATGTCCGTAAACACACCAGCCAGCTGGTCTGCGCATGCTCTGAGGGCGCGGCTGGGGATGCCGTCTGGGCCTGCAGCCTTGCGAGGGTTGTTTTACTCACCTCGGCTGCAGTGAAGGAGAGACCGCATGTTTCCGTTGCAGGCCGTGTCAGTGGCACTGTATTGTCCTCAAAGCTGGCAAAAAAAGTTATTTAGTCTGCCTGGGAGCAAGAAATCCTGGTCCGTGGCTGGGCTGGATTTCTTCCTGTAGTCCGTGATTGACTGTAGACCCTGCCACATGCCTCTTGTGTCTGAGCCGTTGAATTGAGATTCTACTTTGAAGAAGGGCCTTTTTCCCTTTATTCAGATTACACCTACTCACTTTCGGTTGTTTGAAAAGGAAATAGTCTTCAAAATATCGTTATTTTTTTACACGTCTTAGAAAGTTGTTTGCAATTTCAGTTTAATCCACCTGAAAAGACAGAACAAATAATACAACAAATATTGTGGTTAAACTCAAATATACTAATTTATAAAACAAAATGTATTTTTCTAAGAAAAGAAGAAATTTTAGTGAATGATATCATAAATAGGACTGGTGGAGTTATGTCACATATACAGTTAACACAGACATATGGAAATGTCTGCTCTACCCAAAATTACAACAAATTAATTACAGCATTACCACAAAAATGGAAGAGGCAAGTAAAAAGGGAAAAAAGTAGCAAACTTGTATGTCGGCCCTGTATTAAAGAACATGAATGTTTTTAAAAAGTGTGATAAATAAAAACATATACCAATTTCAATTATGGACCAAAACACTGACAGCTGTGCCATATAAATTGCTAAATAGTTTTCAATGTGTCCATTCCATGGCACATGGTTTATGAATTGATACGCAAAACAACGCCAGATTCAAAACTTCAAATTTTTCAATATAAATTATTATACAAAATTCTTGCAACTAATAGAATGTTATATATATGGGGGATACAATCTTCCCAGCTCTGTAGATTCTGCTGTGAGGAGGCAGAGTCATTAGATCATTTATTTTGGTATTGTCCATGTAAGGGTTGTCGTCGGGAGAAAGAGAGGAGGACCAAAGCGCAGCGTGGTAAGTGTTCATGATGATTTTTAATTAAAACTCAGAACACTAAACAATAAATGACAACGTGAATTTACAAAACCGAAACAGTACCGTGTGGCCCAAACACTTACATGGAAACAAACACCCACAAACCAAAAGTGAAACCCAGGCTACCGAAGTATGATTCTCAATCAGGGACAACAATGACAGCTGCCTCTGATTGAGAACCATACTAGGCCGAACTCAAAACCAACATAGAAAAACAAACATAGACTGCCCACCCCAACTCACGCCCTGACCATACAAAAACAAAGACAAAAACAGAAACTCAGGTCAGAACGTGACAGTCCATACATAAATCATTTTTGGTCACAGGTCCAGGAATGGCTAAAGAATTGCAACATTTGCCTAGAACTAACGCTGCAGATAGCAATACTGGGTGATTTGAAAAGCCATAGTCAATCAATCAATAATATAATAATTATTTTAGCAAAATTTTTTTTTTTAATTTATAGTCTGTAGAAGCTATGAGAATCGAAAGGTGCAATACTTTTGTGAAGCATCACTGCACAGTTGAAAAATATATGGCAAATAGAAATTTACATTTACATTTACATTTAAGTCATTTAGCAGACGCTCTTATCCAGAGCGACTTACAAAGAGCGAAATCAAAAATGGATGATGTTGAGCGATAGATGGGAGGGTTTGAATGGAGCTAAAGGGTGGGACTAATAACAAGATAACCAATGTAAAACATGCGTGGTCTGTTAAATGTATATAGGTTCAGAACCTTTGTGAAATAGCATAGTTACAAATATAAATCAAACTGGATGGACATCAGAAATAGAGGAAGGACTAAAAATAAACAAAATATAACTATTGTAAAACAGATTGTGTCTGTAAAATGTGTATAAGACGTATAAACGGAAGGTAGAAGCCTGTGTTTTAGTTTACTCCAATTGGGGGAAGGGTGGTAGGGTTTGCGGGGATTAATAAGGGTATATTCTTAAAGTATGTATATCTATATAGGTATGTGTATGTATTTATGTGTATATGTATGCATGCGTGTATGTGTATGGATATATATATTTACCCAAAAAATATATAGTGTATACAGTATATAGTGTACAACCCATGCTTACCCCACAAGACAAGACATGCCACAAGAGGTCTCTTCACAGTCCCCAAGTCCAGAAAAGACTATGGGAGACACACAGTGCCATATAGAGCCATGAATACATGGAACTCTATTCCACATCAAGTAACTGATGGAAGCAGTAAAATTTGATTTAAAAAACCCCAGATAAAAATACACCTTATGGAACAGCAGGGACTGGAAAGCAACACAAACATAGGCACAGCCACATGCATACACACACACACAATAACATGTGTGCTATACACACACGCACAGATGGATTTTGTACTGTATATATGTGGTGAATGTATTGTTATGTTTTTAAAATTGTATGAGCTGCCTTCATTTTGCTGGACCCCAGGAAGAGTAGCTGCTGCTTTGGCTATAAGTCCTGTATGGCTGACCCTGTAAAACAACATTTCACTGCACTGACCTATCTGGTATGTGATGATAAAACATGTATATTTTTTAAAGGGTTATACATGGTATGTTTGAGTCCCATCACACACACACCTGTATCAATGTGCAGGTTGAGTTGAGGAGCAAAGTTAGTGTAGCATGTAATTGGCTGGGATGTGAGGCTTTTTATCAGATATGACCGGCTATCAGCTGAAGCTTGCAGCATGTCTGTCCACAGGAGTTAATGTGACAGGCCCTGTTTAATCTATTCATTCTAAATCCACTTACACTCTGCCTGTGAGAGAATCATTCATGCAGGATGTCATAAAATGATCTCTAATTGATAATGACCTTTGGTTAGTTGTCTTTTGTCTTTTCACTTAATTCACTTTTACATGTTCCATTCACTTACGTCCCTTTCTACTAATTTCAGCTCATTTGGAAGCGATCAAAAGAGTGAGGTTGTCTCCTCTCCACAAAATGTCTTTGAATTAACAATGTTGATATTCATATTGTTCTCCTCAGGCAAAGTACAGTATCTATAATGGTTAGTCCCCCAGCCCAATGAGGCCATGAACAGCTGACTTTGTCTCAACTGACCACAACATTTTCAGTTCATTAGTTCAGGTTCGTTGTAATCTCTCTCCTAGTGAACGGACCCAAAACTGGAACCAGTCACTCACCCTCCACAAATCCCCTCCCGACACCAGACTTGGCACCCCAGTCACAAACAAAGAAGGCACAGCTAGCGGCATTGCCGGGTTCACTGGGCCGCTCAACTGTGAAATAGACCTTAAACTTTAAGCAATTGCCGCATAATGACCCCAATGCCTCATCCCTTCAGACCCCTGCAATAATAATTAATAAAGGACGAATATAATGACCAAATCCACAAGGTTATTTGCATGCTAAATAAAAAGGATTGAAAAGTTTTGATCCGGTGTTAGGTTTGTGCAAGAGTTACAAAGTGTCTGGGGCGGTATGTGTGCATGGACCAGAGATGCAGGACATAATTATCCCATTACCTGCATCTGTATGTATGGCATTGAGTCTAAGTTGTCATGAAAAAAACTGATACTGGGTGAAATCAATTGGCAAACTACATTCATCAATCTGTCTCCATTTTTATGTGAATACATGCAACGGGCCCTGTGCGTCTCTGGAGGATCTAGTCAAGGTGGCGAGCCTTGCATCACCACTCAGTATGACTATAATGAACATGTGTTTAAATTGCACCATTATGCAATTGTTAAGAGGCTAGTTACAAATAGCTTATCATGGTGACCAATGTTGTAGAATTAATTTATTGAGTCAAGTAGGTCAGGTATGATGAGGTGGAACCCTCGTCATAGCATAGGCTATGTGTAGTGTAAAAATATTTACTGATAGTCAATCAAATAATTACTTTGTAAAACGAGGAATGCATTTACTCAATTCAACTAATAGGATATATTAGTCATGAAATAATTAACACATGATACATTACTTTACTCATATCACATGTATCTACTGCACCTTGCCTATGCGGCTCGGCCATCGCTCATCCATATATTTATATGTACATATTCTCATTCACCCCTTTAGATTTGTGTGTGTTAGGTAGTTGGTGGGGAATTGTTAGATTGCTTGTTAGATTTGTGTGTAGTAGGTAGTTCTTGGGAATTGTTAGATATTACTTGTTAGATATTACTGCACTGTTGGAACAAGAAGCACAAGCATTTCGCTACACTCGCATTAACGTCTGCTAACCATGTGTTTGTGACCAATAAAATGGGATTTTATTTGATTTGAAAATACCTAGAGTAAATGACTATGCACTAAATAAGACTTTATATTTTATTTATTTTAATTTAACCTTTAAATAACTAGGCAATAAGACTTAACATGGTTACCCGTGTCTTCAGTTCAGATTAATTACAAAGAGAAAAAACAACTTGTGTTAGATACACACAGGAGCTTGTTAAGTTCTCAAAGTACGAGCGAGTTCCTTCCCTTTTAACCAAATTCAAGCGGAATTCACCCCCAACCTGAATTCACATTTCTTTGCTAGTGAAAACACAAGGCAGGAACAACACACTCAAATTCTAATCTAATCACCACATAGGAGCGCACCTCTGTGCTGCTTCTCTTTGAACTGAGCGTTGTCTGACGAACAGAATAACACAGTTTTCCTGTAACAAGAGATCTGTAGAATGTAGAGTACAATAGAAAAAGTTTTCATCAGTTTTCACACCTCTCCAGGTGACCCCAGGACTTCCACAGCGAAGGTTCTCTCTCCTGTGAGATGTAAATATATGGTCATCCATCCAAACAATGTTTTGAGTCCTCATGCTGGGGCCTCGGCGCCAACAAGTTGCTAGTCTTGAGTATCACCTTCTCTGATTTTTCCACTTTAACAGACCGAACCAAAAGGAGTCAAAACTCCTTCAATAACATTCTGTAGCCGTCTAGGCTCGAAACCCCTAAAGCAAGTAATCAAAAGCCTCAAACCGCTACCTTTCGATCCTCAGTTTTAGGATACAACACTCTAACCTCTAAGATTCAAGTCATCTAACCACTAACCTTCAATTAAAGCACCCTCATTTCATGACACTTTATTCAAGACTCCATTACTTAGATGATTACTCAACACGTACTGTATAAGCTATTGGCGCAGGTCCAGAGTTATAATCCATGACACACAGTTCTGTGATGGGGAGATACAGCAGCTCTATAGGTGGCTGTGATGGTCACAGGCCAGCCACTAGAAAAAGCCTGGTCTCTGAATTTTCTTAGTCAGTAATTCATAGAAAATTAATTGTTTTATGGAAACACTTCATCACTGTCACAGACGTTATCTCAGTGAGTGCCAGGGCTGGCTCCAGAGGTCCCTATCGGCCCCCCAAGCCACCCGCCCACCCCCTCATAGGATAACCCTGAAAGCAGGATCTCTCTCAATTACTGAACGATCCAACAATATCTCCCAATGAGGCGTGGTTCATGAATTCCATTACTTAATACCTTTCAATGTTGTTGTAGTTTTTCTTCTTCTTTTCTTTGTTTCTTTTCTTGTTTTTCTGGGTCTTTCAACCTCTCTATTCCCCCATCTCCTGCATTAGCGCCCTTTTTCTCTTTTGTAAAGGAGGAATTACAAAATGTACTATTTTTTTCTCTCTCCGAGCTGCATTCACGCCTCAGCCGGGCGCTGATATCTCTTTTGATTTTCTATGGTCGTTGCCATGGAGGCATGACACACAGTACAAAGTGGAGGAAGTGAGGAAATTCAAATGATGGACACCCAGACTATGTCCTTGAGTGAGGGTACTGCCCCTTCATCTTCTATCAGATGGAGCCTTATTCTACAGCGGCTATCGTCTCTGTTGCTTCTCCCTCACATATTTACCGCATTACATTTCATGACATCTACTTCAATGGTGTTTTGCTACATGTATGATGAGAATGATTTAAAGGTATCGTCCATACCGGACTAATCAGATGTCAAAGAAGTACCCCAACACAACCCACTGGACAAAACTAGTTGAATCAATGTTGTTTCCACTTCATTTCAACCCCAAAAATCTATATGTTACAGTTAAAACAACATGGAAAACTAATTCAATTTGCAAAAAGTAATCAGCGTAATCAGATACTTAAGGATTTTGGCAATGAGGCCCTTTAACTACTTCCCCAGAGTCATATGACATTTTTATGTTTCTTTGTCCAGTATCAAAAGTGTTGGAAACTTAATCAACTGACTGGCTGTCTTGACGTCTATAGTATTCTCTCTGGAATGCAATCTGGTTTCCGCTCAGGTTATGGATGTGTCGCTACAACCTTAAATGTCCTAATTGATGTCACCATTGTCCTTGATTCTAAGCAGTGTTGTGCTTATATTTTTATTGACTTTACCAAAGCTTTTAAAACGGTAGACGATACCATTCATGTGGGCCGGCTTAGGAGTATTGCTGTCCCTGAGGGGCCTTTGCCTGGTTTGCTAACTATCTCTCTCAAAGAGTGCAGTGTATAAAGTCTGCTGTTTCAGCCACTGCCTTTCACCAAGGGATTACCCCAAGGCTTCTCCTAGGTCTCACACTCAATTTACCTCAACATCATAGCTCAGGCAGGAGGAAGCTCTCTCATCCATTTACATGCAGATGAAACAGTCTTATTTTCAGCTGGCCCCTCCCCGGATCTTGTGTTAAACGCTCTACAACATAGCTTTCTTATTGTCCAACAAGCTTTCTCTGCCCCTAACCTTGTTCTGAACACTTCCTAAACAAAGGTCTTGTGGTTTGGTAAGATGAATGCCCCTCTCAGCACCGTTGTGATTACTACAGTACCGCTGAGGGTTTAGAGCTTGAGGTAGTCACCTCATACAAGTACTTAGGAGTATGGCTAGTTGGTATACTGGCCTTCTCTCAGCACATATCAATGGTTAAATCTAGACTTGGTTTCCTCTATCATGATCACTCCTCTTTCACCCAGCTGCTAAACTAACCCTAATTCAGATAACCATCCTACCCAAGCTAGATTATGGAGACGTAATTTATAGATCGGCAGGCGGCTAGATGTTCTTTAACATTCTGACATCCGATTTACCACCAATGGTCCTTATAGGACACATCACTACACTCTATACTCCTCTGTAAACAGGTAATCTCTATATGCCCATCGCAAAACCCACTGGTTGATGGTTATTTATAAAACTCTAATAGCCATCACTCCCCCCTCTCTGACATATCTACTGCAGTCCTCATCCTCCACCCGCTGTAGTCACATTCTGATAAAGGTCCCCAAAGCACACACATCGCTGGGTCACTCCTCTTTTCAGTTCACTGCAGCTAGCAATTGGAACGAGCTGCAAAAAAACACTCAAACTGGACAGTTATCCCAATCTCTTCAAAGACTCAATCATGGACATTCTTACTGACAATACGTGATGTATTGTTGTCCCTATCTTTTTGCCTTTGTCTGTGCCCAATAATGTTTGTACCATGTTTTGTGCTGCGAACATTTTGTGCTGCAGCCATGTTGTGTTGCTACCATGTTGTCATGTGGTGTTGCTACCATGCTGTGTTGTCATGTGTTGCTGCAATGATATGTTGTCTTAGGTCTCACTTTATGTAGTGTTGTGGTGTCTCTCATGTGTTATGTCCCATTTTTTATTTCTAATCCCTTTTGATGGGCTGTCATTGTAAAAAAAATGTTTTTAACTGACTTGCCTAGTTAAAAAGGTTAAATAAAAACTAAAAAGTATGAAGGTAGGTAGTTCGCGAGCCAATACTAACTAGCCTCTTATGGCTAGGGGGCAACATTTTCACGTCTGGATGAAAAGCGTGCCCAGAGTAAACTACCTGCTACTCAGTCCCAGTTGCTAATATATGCATTTTATTAGTAGGTTTGGATAGAAAACACTCTGCCGTTTCTAAAACTGTTTGAATGATGTCTTTGAGTATAACAGAACTCATATGGCAGGCAAAAACCTGAGAAAAATCCAACCAGGAAGTGGGAAATCTGAGGTTTGTAGTTTTTCAACTCTTGGCCTATCGAATACACAGTGTCTATGGGGTCATTTTGCACTTCCTAAGGCTTCCACTAGATGTCAACAGGCTTTAGAAACTTGTTTGAGGCTTCTACTGTAAAGGAGGGGCTCATAAGGGCTCTTTGAGTCAGTGATCTGGCAGATTGCCACAAGCTGGTCATGCGCATTCACATAAGAGGAAGCTCGCATTCCATTGCTTTTCTGAAGACAAAGGAATTCTCCGGTTGGAACATTATTGAAGATTTATGTTAAAAACATCCTAAAGATTGATTCTATACATCGTTTGACATGTTCCTACGGACTGTAACGGAACTTTTCGTCTGAACTTTTGCCTGGACCTGCCCGCGCGTCGTGAGTTTAGTTTTTGTGTACTGAACGCGCAAATCAAAAGGAGTTATTTGGACATAAATTATGGACCTTATGGGACAAATCAAACATTTATTGTGGAACTGGGATTCATGGTAGTGCATTCTGATGAAGATCATCAAAGGTAAGTGAATATTTATAATGTTATTTCTGACTTATGTTGACTCCAAAATGGCGGATATCTTTTTGGGTTGTTTTGGTCTCTGATCGTTGTACTCAGATTATTGCATGGTTTGCTTTTTCCGTTAATTTAAAAAAAAATCTGAGACAGCGGTTGCATTAACTTCTTCGATATAGTGGGCGCACTTTTAATTTTTGGATGAAAAACATTCCCGTTTTAAACAAGATATTTTGTCACGAAAAGATGCTCGACTATGCATATAATTGACAGCTTTGGAAAGAAAACACTCTGACGTTTCCAAAACTGCAAAGATATTGTCTGTGAGTGCCACAGAACTGATGTTACAGAAAAAAAACAGATAAAAATACAATCAGGAAGTGCCGCATTTTTTGAAACCGCCTCATGGCAATGATTCCTTATATGGCTGTGGAGGAGCTAGGAGTCAGCTTACATTTTCCACGTTTCCCCCAAGGTGTCTGCAGCATTGTGACGTATTTGTAGGCATATAATTGGAAGATTGACCCTAAGAGACTACATTTACCAAGTGGTCGCATGGTGTCCTCCGTCGCAATTATTGCGTAATCTCCAGCTGCAGTATTTTTCCTTTTGTTTCTGATGAGAAGCCAGCTGCCACCACTGATAGATAATCGAACAGATATGTCAAAAACACCTTGAGGATTGATTCTAAACAACGTTTGCCATGTTTCTGTCGATATTATGGAGCTAATTTGGAAAAAAGCATTTTCGTTTTTTTTTCTTAGCCAAACGTGATGAACAAAACGGAGCTATTTCTCTCACACAAATAATCTTTTTGGAAAAACTGAACATTTGCTATCTAACTGAGAGTCTCGTCATTGAAAACATCCGAAGTTCTTCAAAGGTAAATTATTTTATTTGAATGCTTTTCTTGTTTTTGTGAAAATGTTACCTGTTGAATGCTAGGCTTATTGGTATGCTAGGCTATCAATACTGGTTGGAAAATCGCTGTATGCTTTCTGTGACTAGTTGCTGACTTAACATAATGATATGTTCTGCTTTAACCGAAAAGCTTTTTTGGAATCGGACACTGTGGTTGGATTAAGGAGAATTTTATCTTTAAAATGGTGTCTAATACTTGTATGTTTGAGGAATTTGAATTATGAGATTTCTGTTGATTGAATTTGGCGCCCTGCAATTTCATTGGCTGTTGGCGAGGGGTTTAGTGTTAGCGTGACTTCCAATCATCGCTAACGCTAGTTAGCATTATCTAGGGAAATTAACTTTAACTTCCGTCGTACTGGACACAGATACATACAAATGATATCCATAAGTTATTCTGACTCTGGGAAGTAGATAAAGGGCCTCACTGACAAAATCCCGAGGTATACCTTTAACCTAAATCCAATGACATGGAGACATTTTTGGTTGATTATATGTTGAATTCACATTAGTTGACAAGTCAAATGTAAATCTAAACTAGATGTTGAACTGAGGTCTGTGACCAGTGGGTAGTCAGACAAATTTGCATGAATTTGAGAAGACCCCAATGCAGACAGTTTCGAAGTAACAAAAGATTGCTACAAAAACAGGGGGGCAGGCAAGCGACAAATCAAGGATCGGCAGAGGTTAGTAGTCCAGTGCAGAGTCCCAAAGGTACAGAACAGCAGACAGGCTCAGGGTCAGGGCAGGCAGAGGTCAGTAATCCAGGGTGGTAAGGCAAGGTACAGAACGACAGGCAGGCTCAGGGTCAGAGCAGGCAGGGGTCAGTAATCCAGGGTGGTATGGCAAGGTACAGAATGACAGGCAGGCTCAGAGGTCAGGGCAGGCAGAGGTCAGTAAGCCAGGATGGTATGGCAAGGCACAGAAAGACAGGCATGCTCAGGGCAGGCAGAATGGTCAAACCGGGAAAGCTAGAAAACAGGAACTAGAGACAGAAAAAAACTCTGGTAGGTTTGACATAACAAAACTAACTGGCAACAGACAAACAGAGAACACAGGTATAAGTACACTGGGGATAATGGGGAAGAACGGCGACACCTGGAGGGGGGTAGAGGCAAGTACAAACACCGGTGAAACAGATCAGGGTGTTAGTTCTCCCCTCTAGGGGCTCCATCTGGCATCCTACCTGGGCGCACATCTGGTTGACCGGGGTGCCAGCATTGATTACTCAGCGATGAGGTCTGGGTCCAGGATGTTCCTGGTGGGGACCCAGCACCTCTTCTCTGGGCCATAACCCTCCCAGTCAACCAGGTACTGGAATCCCATGCCCCGCGGTCAAACCTTCAGAGGCACCTCACCGTGTATGCCAGTTGGCCTTCGATGAGAAGGGCAAGAGGGGTGGGACTAGAAACAGGAGACAAGGGGCTGTGAGACATAGGTTTAATCCTAGACACATTAAAAGTGGGATGTATACAGAGGGTACTGGGCAACAGAAGATGAACAGCAGAGGGGCTAATAATCTTTGAGATGAGGAAAGGGACAATAAAGTGGGGGGCAGGTCTCGAGTGGACAGAGACTATACCGGGAAGCCGGGGTCCGGTGGCGACCCGTTTGTTGTCAATACCTGGAGGTGGTTTTGAGAAGAGCCGACCAGGCTCTCTTCCAGGTACGGCAACAGCATCAAACAAACATCTGGGCCAAGGGTATGCTGACCTCTTCCTCTTGTTCCAAGAAGAGTGGGGGCTGATAACCCAGGGATCACTGGGAAGGCAAGAGCGCAGTGGCAGAGCAGGGAAGGGTTTTGCGGGCATTTTCAACCCACACAAGTTTCTGGCTCCAGGTGGTGGGGTTGCGGAGACAAGGCAGCGAAGAGTCATCTCCAGGTATTGATTGGCTCACTCCGACTGGCCATTGGATTGAGGGTGGCACCCGGAGGACAGGCAGACCAACGACCCAATAAGCGTGCAGAACACCTTCCAGAACGGGGATGAGAACTGAGGACCCCAGTCCATCGATCCGGAAGACATCCTGCACCATGAGCTGGGCCGTCTCTTTGGCAGAGGGTAGCTTGGGGAGAGGAATGAAGTGGGTGGATTTGGAAAACTGGTCCACTACTGTCAGGATGGTGGTGTTGCATCAGACGGGGGAAGACCCGTGATGAAGTCCAGGGACATGTGAGACCAGGGACGGTGAGGGACAGGCAGTGGTTGGAGGAGACCAGCCGGAGCTTGCCGAAGAGTCTTGTTCTACACACAGACCGTGCAGCCGGCAACAAACGCAGAGATGTCCAGGACCATGGAAGGCTACCAAATCATTGCAGCACAAAGGACAGGGTCCGACGGGAGACCAGGTGGCAGGCAAGCCTGGAGAAGTGGACACACTCCAGGACCGAGGAGCGGACAGCGTCAGGCACAAACATCCGGATATCTGCCCCCCCCCCCTCCCCCTGGGTTTTGGCTGGGAACGCTGCGCCACACGGAACTGCTTCCCTATTCCCCAGCTGAGCGCTGTCGCCATGCAAGAGTTGGGAAGGATGGTCTCGGGGTCTGAGGGTGTAGTTGCGGGGCTATAACGGCGTGACAGTGCATCCAGCTTGATATTCTTTGATCTCAGTTGGTAGGAGAGGGAGAAGTTAAGCCAGGTAAAAAGCAGTGCCCACCTAGTTGCCTGGAATTGAGACGCTTGACGGTACAGAGATATTCCAAGTTATTGTGATCCGTCCACACAAGGAAGGGATGTTCCAACCTCTCCAGCCAGTGTCTCCACTCCTCCAACATCATCTTCACCGAAGCTCATGATTCCCCACATCGTAATTCCTCTCTGTGGCATTGAGGCGATGGGAGAAGGCGACCCATGGATGTAGCTTGAGGTCTAGGGCAGAATGCTGGGACAGGACTGCCCCCACTCCGACATCCGAAGCATTGGCCTCCACCACAAATTGAAAGGACGGGTCAGGATGAACCAATATGGGAGCTGTGGTGAAGCTGTGCTTGAGGTCCCGGAACACCTGGTCAGCAGCTGGGGAACAAGTGGACGAAACCTTGGGAGAGGTGAGTGCAGACGGGGGAAGCCAAGGTGCCGTAGCCCCAGATAAAGCGACGATAAATGTTGCCGATTTCCAGGTAACGTTGCAGCTGCACTCTGAATGTAGGCTGGGGCCATTCCAACACTGCTCTCACCTTCCCGGGATCCATCTGTACATTCCCTGCAGTGATGATGTAACCAAGAAAGGGGATGGTGGAGCAATGGAATTTGCATTTCTGCGCTTCCACAAAAAGCTGGTTCTCCAAGAGGCGCTTGAGGAAATGTTGGACGTGGAGCACGTGTTCTTGGGTTGAGTGGGAGAAAACGATGATGTCGTCGAAGTAGACGAAGACGAACGGGTTCAACATGTCACGGAGAACGTAATTCACTAGGGCCTGGACCACAGCTGGAGCATTGGTACGGCCAAATGGCATGACCAGATATTCATGGTGACCGCTGGCCATGTTGAAGGCAGTCTTATACTCTTCCCCCTCCCGTATCCGCACCAGATGGTAGGCGTTCCGCAGGTCCAACTTGGACAAAACAATATCCCCCTGGAGAGGTTCGAAGGCCCGAGGCGATGAGTGGTAGAAGGTAGCGGTTCTTCACTGTGATGTCATTGAGGCTCCGGAAGTCAATGCTCAGGACAGGGTTTTGTCCTTCTTCTCCACAAAGAAGAACCCTGTGCCGGCAGAGGAGGTGGAAGGATGGATACACCCTGTAGCTAGGGAGTCCTCGATGTAAGTCTCCATAGTCTTCGTCGCCGCACCCGACAGAGAGTACAATCATCCCCGGGAAGGTGTGGTGCCTGGGAGATCCCACAGTCATAGGGTCAGTGCGGAGGGAGTAAAGTGGCCCGAACCTTACTGGAAACCTCCCGGAGGACCTGGGAATAATGGAGATGTCCGGGGAAACTTCCGAGCCTGTTGGAAGACGTCCCCGGGCAGGCTGCGCTGACTTCAGACAATGGGCACGGCAGAACAGGCTCCAGCCCATGATGGCCACAGCAGTCCAGTCAATAAGGTGATTGTGTTGCTGGATCCAAGACAATCCCATTACCAATCCCATAACCTCACGTTAGTCTCATTCTAAATGTCATAAATTGTTGGTTATCTGCACGAACCCAGTGTTCACTATGAGTCATCCATACATCAATTGTCTAAAATCATTTATTTATTAACTAACTAAACAATCACAGAAGTGCACTCACAAACAAACAAAGTAAATATGGTTACAAGAAATGATAGGGGAATGTGTTGCGGTTTGGTGGACAATTTAATTAATTTAACCTTTATTTAACTATCTCTTTTTCAAGAGCGCCCTGGCCATGATAGGCAGCACCAAGTCATTACAAAAAAAATTACAGACAGACAACATGAAAAATTGCAAGTAATCTAGTAAAAACAGCAAATTAAAAACATTGACAGGTCAGGGAATCAGCCTCAAAATCCTTCATCAGTGATTTAAAAACACCAATCGGGACAAGTTCTTCCAGTTTAAAAGTGTTGCAAGACGATGGCGCAGTACATAAAAGTACATAAAAGCCCTTTTACCAAATTCAGTTCGAACATTTGGAACAGTTAGCAGGATAAAGTCCAGCAAACGAAGAGAGTACCCACCACATTTCTGAACAATATAAATGCACAAATAAAAAGGTAGTAAACCCAAAATGGCTTTGTAACTAAAAGTATACCAGTGACTGAGCCTACGAGTGACTAGAGAAGGCCAGCCAACCCTGGTATACAAAGTGCAGTGGTGCGTAAGGGTTTTGCAGTTTAAAATAAATCTCAAAGCGCCATGGTGAAGAGTGTCAATTGATCACTTAATTGAACACTGAGCGGAAGCATTCATATATAAAATATCCCCATAGTCTAGTAAAGGAATATATGTAGCTGATACTAGCCTCCTTCTGGCTTCAAAAGAATAACAGGCCTTATTCCTAATATAAAATCCTAATTTCAGTTTAAATTTTTTGTAAATTGTTGAATATGCAATTTAAAAGAGAGGCCGTCATCAATTAAAATTCCAAGATATTTATATGAGGTTACAACCTCAATCTCCTTGCCCTGACAGGTAGTAATAGGTGAAAGGTTCCGAGGTCTATTTCTTGCATTAGAAAACACCATTAGTTTAGTTTTGTCAGGATTGAGGATAAGCTTCAATTGACATAAGGTATGTTGAACAGTATAAAAAGCAGTTTGCAAGTTCTGGAAAGCTTTTGTAAGAGATGAGGCACAACAGTAAATAACAGTATCATCAGCATAAAAATGAAGTTGTGCATTTTGGACATTTTTGTCTGAATCATTTATATAAATAGTGAATAAGAGAGGACCAAGTACAGAGCCTTGGGGCACACCATTCAAGACAGACAATTTAACAGACATAAGCCCATCAAATTGGGTGCACTGAGTTCTATCAGACAGATAGTTAGCAAACCATGCAACTGCATGCTCTGAAAGACCTACACTCGACAATCTCTGCCTTAGTATAGCATGATCAACTGTATCAAAAGCCTTAGAGAGATCAATAAAAAGTGAGACATAGTGCTGTTTTTGTCAATGGCTTCAGTGATATCATTTAAAACCTTCATGGCTGCTGTAATTGTGCTGTGCTTCTTCCTGAAGCCCGATTGCTACATATAGTTAGTAAATAAAAACTCTTTTAGCTGTTCACTTACAAGGGTTTCAAGTATTTTCACCAGGGGTGACAGCTTTGAGATTGGCCTATAATTATTTAAAAGAGTTGGATCTCCCCCTTTTAAAAAAGTGGTAGGAGAAATGCTGATTTCCAGATCTTTGGAATTTCATTACATTCCAGGGTAAGATTGAACAGAGATGTAAGTGGTTCAGCTATGAAATCAGCTGCCAGATTTAAAAAGCAGGGATCCAAAAGATCAGGACCTGCAGGCTTTCTCTGATCTAAGGATTTCAGGGCTTTATGTACCACCTGCACTGAGAATGGCAAAAAGCTAAAAGTTTGACCAGCTCTCACTGGTTCATCCACACAGGGTTGTACAGAGACAGAGGACACTGAATCAAACAGCCTACCAGATGATACAAAGTGCTCATTGAAACAATTCAGCATTTCAGTTTTGTCATATATAGCAACAAAGGGGGAGTCAGCTGAGGAGTCACGATAGAGTGATAATTATAACAATTGAAATGCTAATACTTTGCACATGAACGCTCACTCATTCAGGAACAATTGCAATCAATATATATATATTTACACTCAGTTTGTCGTCTTGATTGCTGTTGAAAAGTTTGTTTTTGTTGGAGAGTTTTCGTCCTGTTGGAGTCAGAGAATTTCTGCAATTTCAGAATTGCAGAAAAGGGGCTGTCTCAGGATGCCTGACCCTAACTGGGCTCATGGGCGGTCCTCTTATTTAGTTAAACTCAAAAGGGAATTGGAGTTACCTCCATTAAACAGTCCAAAATCACATTAAAACCTGTTAGAGATCGGGCTACTTTTTTCAACATTCTGTTAAAAATCGTGCAACATTTCAATGTCTTGCTACTCATGCCAGGAATATAGTATATGCATTTGATTAGTATGTGTGGATAGCAAACACTCTGAAGTTTCTAAAAGTGGTTAAATTATGTCTGTGACTATAACAGAACGTGTTTCGTGGTCAGAATCGCAAGGAAACCTGATCACAAAATCGACAAAGAAAAAATCAATCCGCCAGTCTCTGTATTGTCTATCGCAAGGCACAATAGATAGCGACCGGCTTACAGTTCCTACAGCTTCCACACGATGTCGCCAGTGTTGTGATTTCTATGCAGGTAAATCCTTGGTCATATGAGTAATAGGCACATCCTCTCGTCAGGTACACAGCAGGAAGAGATGGAAGGGGGAAAGTGGACTACGTTTTCCAAACTTGCTCCTAATGAATACAGATCGCTCCGTGATCAATTTGATCGTTTATTAACGTTTACTAATACCTAAAGTTGGATTACAGAAGTAGTTTGAAGTGTTTTGTCAAAGTTTATAGGCAACTTTTTTAATTTAAAAAAATAACGTTGCGTTTAGAAACTGTGTTTTTCCTGGATCACACAGTCTTCATAACTGGACATTTTGGGTATACTAGGACCGATTTAATAAAAAAAAAAAGACCCAATTGTAATGTTTATGGGAAATATAGGAGTGCCAACAAAGACGCTCGTCAAAAGGTAATGAATGTTTTATATTTTATTTCTGCGTTTTGTGTAGCGCCGGCTACGCTAATTATTTTGTTTACGTCCCCTTCAGGTATTTCTGGGTGTTGCATGCTGTCAGATAATAGCTTCTCATGAAAAGCATTTTAAAAATCTGACTTGTTGGCCAGATTCACAACGAGTGTAGCTTGAATTGAGTACCCTGCATGTGTGTTTTAATGAACGTTTGAATTTTAACGAGTGCTATTAGCATTTGGCGTAGCGCATTTGCATTTATTGTTGGCAAGGTGGGACGCTAGCGCGTCGGGTTGCCCAGAGAGGTTAAACAATTTTACAAACATTACCATACTCACTCATTCATGTTATACAACAATTAGATGTAAACCTCATATCTGAGACTATTATATAAACAGAGTTATGGTAATGTGGCCACACCATCTCCCATGAGCTTCCCCAAGTTGTAACAAACGGACCAGTTCGTAGCTGGATTCTTCACCAATCTTGTATACCTTCTCCGGAATGTAAATGTTGTTCAAGTTCTGTGAGGTGGAAGAAATTCCTTTGTTCTCTATGAAACTTCACTCTCTCTCTATACTGTGTGGCCATGAGGAGATCCTCTCCTCAGGAATTTACGACCTCTTTCTGACCACAGCAGCCTAGTTGAAGGAGGCAAGGGGGAGGCAGGGAGAGGGGGATGCAGGGAGAGGGGGATGGGGCTTGCTGTACCCAAAGAGGGCAACGTCATGACACTGTGGTTCCCTGACACTCGTTGGTTGATGGGAGTGTTATTGTGGGTGACCCGGCCTATAGATCGCCCATCCAGTGCTCTAACATCCATGGGAATGGAGAGGGGCTGAGTGGGGATGCCCAACTCGGACACCAGGGTAGCGTCAATAAAACTCTCATTGGCCGCAGAGTCAATGAGTACCCAGAGAAATTTCAACTTGTTCCCCCACAGCAGGATGGCATGGAAAGAGGTGCGAGTAAGGGGAGAGGAAAGGTTCTCCGTATGGCCCACCAGAGTACTCACCCCTGCTGGTGAGCCTGGTCTTTTAGTGGACAGGATGACACGAAATGACCAGTAGTTCCGCAATACAGGCAACTCTTCGTGTGAAGCCGGTGTAGACGTTAGGCTGGGGACAGCGTATTTCTGCCTAGTTGCCTCGGCTGAGAAAGAGGTGAATCGGCAGACTTTGGAGACTCTCGGGGGAACTCGGTAGCCTCGGGTCCTCTCTTCAACGGAGACTATGGGGACTTCCGGGATGCCTCGGAGGTGAGGTAGAATCCTTGGGAGGGTGAGTGGAATCAGGCCTCCTCTTCTTCCTACGTTCCCATAGCCGCCCATCGATCCGGATGGTCAAAGCAATGAGCGAGTCGAGATCCGTTGGTAGTTCCCGGGCTGCTAGTTTGTCCTCAACCTCCTCCGATATTTCATGCAGGAATGTATTGAACAGCGATTCCGGGTTCTAGGCGCTCTCAGCTGCCAATGTGTGGAAATCCATTGCATAGTCTGCCACACTACGGGAGTCTTGCCGAAGCTGGAGTAACTTGTGGGCAGCTTTTCTCCTGGATAATGGGGAAACAAAACCCTTATTCACCTTCGCCACAAACTCCCCCTGACTGAGGCATTTGGCCGACTGTTGTTCCCTAGCGACCAGAACCCAGGCGAGAGCCCTCCCGGACATCAGTGTGATGAGTTAAGCTATCTATGAGCGGACCGAGGGGAAGGAGGAGGGCTGCTGCTCGATGATGAGACTCCACAAGAAACGATTGACAGGTTCCTTACTCTCCAGCAAAGCGTTCTGGGGGAGGTAAACCGAGCTCTCGGGTTACTGAGGGGCTGGGAGGCTACCATTGTGGTAGGGTGCCTGACAGACAACCCATGAAATTGCTCCAGAAAACTGTTCAATGCATGCTTATGGCGTTCGGCCAAGGTCTGGAGAACCCTTTCATAAGACCATGAAGCAACTCCTCATGCCTTTCTATGGTGGCTCCTTGGGAAGAGATGGCTGGTCCGAGTCTGCTGGGTCCGGCATGGCCAGTTCGTACTGTCAAGGCTCAGGAGAAGACCCAGATGCAGACAGTATCGAAGTAACAAAAATGTATTACAAAAACATGGGGACAGGCAAGCGACACACTGGCAGGCAGAGATCAGTAGACCAGAGCAGAGTCCCAAAGGTAATGAACGGCAGACAGGCTCAGGGTCAGGGCAGGCAGAGGTCAGTCATCCAGGGTGTTATGGCAAGGTAGAGAACGGCAGGCAGGCTCAGAGCATGCAGAATGATCAAATCTGGGAAATCTAGAAAACATTAACTGGATCACGGGAAAACACTTTCGAAACAAAACTAACTGGCAACAGACAAACAGAGAACAGAGAACACAGGTATAAGTGCACTGGGTATAATAGGGAAGATTGGCGACACCTGGAGGGGGTGGAGACAAGCACAAAGACAGGTGAAATAGATCAGGGTGCGACATTATTTGAGATTAGAATAATATGTACATTAATAATGTGTACAAATACATTTTCCCTCTTCAAACGGCCTCCAACTACCTGCAATTTGAATGATTTTGCATCATGAAGATTATCATCATGTCGATTACACCTCATAATCACACTGCAAACGAGCAACAAAAAAAGGTGAAAAGAAAAATCTAATTATCCAGGAACAAATTATTCCTCACATGTAGCTAGTTTTACTGCTTTCCTCCACCACACCTCTACTTTCTGCAGGTTTATTCAATTATAATTTCCCCCCCATTCTGTTCTGTTCTGCATATGGGCCCTATCGTTGCCTTTAGATTTTTCTTTATTGACTAATCAAACATAATGAATAACCTTTCCCCTTTGCTCGTCTGCAGGCTTTGAATGCTGCGTTTGATGGTTGCAAATGGTTTGTTGCTTGGCCGAGGTGCTAATGGCTAGGCTAATTAAGACAGGGTCACGTCGGGGGCACGCTTCAGAAGCTGCCTGCGTGAGCAGGAGAGGTCCCTGTGTTTAGTCCATTAAGAGGCGGGATAAAACATGCTGCATTTATTATGTTTAACCTGTAAGCATTTACGATAATCCAGTGGCATCAGCTAGGTAGTAGCTAGGCACAGTGTGGGTGGAGAAAAAATAACATAGAAACGGCTAATATCACTCCAAAGTCTGGCTTCAACTCTCTCTCTGTCACTGATTCCCAATTAGGCCCCATATGAGTAGAAATCAATACCTTGGTCAGCCTACCTCTGCCTCACTCCTCCATCAGGCTCAGACCTGTCTGCTAACTCTAAATCATGTCCACGGGGAAATGAGAAGCAGCCCTGACTGAGGGGCCTAACATGCATTGCTGTAGTGTGGACAGCAGGCACACAAAGGGGCCTGATTCAGCCCCCACCTTACCTGGAACTGGGGATGTGTGTACAGTTGAAGTCCGGAAGTTTACATACACCTTAGCCAAATACATTTATACTACATTTTTCACAATTTCTGACATTTAATCCTAGTAAACATTCCCTGTTTTAGGTCAGTTAGGATCACCACTTTATATTAAGAATGTGAAATGTCAGAAAAATAGTAGAGAGAATGATTAATTTCAGCTTTTACTTCATTCATAACATTACCAGTCGGTTAGAAGGTTACATACACTCAATAAGTATTTGGTATCATTGCCTTTAGATTGTTTAACTTGGGTCAAACATTTCGTGTAGCCTTCCACAAGCCTCCCACAATAATTTTGGCCCATTCTTCCTTACAGTGCTGGTGTTACTGAGTCAGGTTTGTAGGTCACCTTGCTCGCACAAGCTTTTTCAGTTCTGCCCATAGGTTTTCTATAGGATTGAGGTCAGGGCTTTGTGATGGCCACTCCAATACCTTAACTTTGTTGTCCTTAAGCCATTTTGCCATAACTTTGGAAGTATGCTTGGGATTATTGTTTATTTGGAAGACCCATTTGCGACCAAGATTTAACTTTCTGGCTGATGTCAAGAGATGTTGCTTCAATATATCCACATCATTTTCCTGCCTCATGATGCCATCTATTTTGTGAGGTGCACCAGTCCCTCCTGCAGCAAGGCACCCCCAAAACATGATGCTGCCACCCCCATGCTTCACGGTTGGGATGGTGTCTTCGGCTTGCAAGCCTCCCCGTTTTTCCTCCAAACATAGCGATGGTCATTATGGCAAACAGTTCTATTTTTGTTTCATCAGACCAGAGGACCAAAAAGTACGATCTTTGTCCCCATGTGAAGTTGCAAACCGTAGTCTGGCTTTTTTATTGTGGTTTTGGAGCAGTGGCTTCTTCCTTGCTGAGCGGTCTTTCAGGTTATGTTGATATAGGACTCGTTTAACTGTGGATATAGATACTTTTGTACCCGTTTCCTCCAGCATCTTCACAAGGTCCTTTGCTGCTCTTCTGGGATTGATTTGCACTTTTCACACCAAAGTATGTTTATCTTTAGGAGATTGAACGTGTCACCTTCCTGGGCGGTATGACGGATGCGTGGTCCCATGGCGTTTATACTTGCGTACTATTGTTTGTACAGATGAACGTGCTACCTTCAGGAGTTTGGAAATTGCTCCCAAGGATAAACCAGACTTGTGGAGGTCTACAATTTGTTTTCTGAGGTCTTGGCTGATTTCTTTTGATTTTCCCATGATGTCAAGCAAAGAGGCACAGAGTTTTAAGGTAGGCCTTGAAATACATCCACTGGTACACCTCCAATTGACTCAAATGTTGCCAATTAGCCTATCAGAGGCTTCTAAAGCCATGACATCATTTTCTGGAATTTCCCAAGCTGTTTAAAGGCACAGTCAACTTAGTGTACGTAAACTTCTGACCCACTGGAATACTGATAAAGTGAATTATAAATGAAATAATCTGTCTGTAATCAATTGTTGGAAAAATGACTTGTGTCATGCACAAAGTATGTCCTAACCAACCTTCCAAAACTATAGTTTGTTATTTAACAATAAATTTGTGGAGAGGTTGAAAAAAATGAGTTTTAATGACTCCAACCTAAGTGTATGTATACTTCTGACTTCAACTGTATGTGTGTGTGTGTGTGTTTGTGTATTTGTGTGTGCGCACGCACACCTTTGTACGTCACTGATTCACTATTCTGTCTGTTATTCTGAGAGTGGTGTCTTCCTCGGACCCAATGTATTTATAACTCCTGTAGGCTGAGGACAAAAGTGCATATTGTTTGCTGTCTCCTCTAAAGTATCTAGTCTTCATGACATACTTGAATTGTTGTTTGATGCTACAGTTCTCGAGAATTCTGATGGATGACACACTTGAAAGATACACTTGGGATGAGCTATTTCCGAGTGTGTGTTTAGCAATGACAATCACAAAAAACTGGAGATATGGGACCATCTGCAGATAGTCTGACTTTGCAGCCGGTAACAGTTAGAAAGGTGATTTATGCCTCTGTAGGAAATAAATTACTTGAGGGTAGATTGTGAAGTTATTAATGAAAGAGTTTTATGAGTTAGGTCATTTCAACCCAAAAATGCAATGTGACGACATTGAATAAACGTGGAAAACTGATTGGATTTGCAAATCAACGTAAGGGGATTTTGTATTTTTGTCACCCAATTTTTAACCAATGACATGGTGACATTTTTGTTGATTTCACATACAGCTCAAACAAATGTGCTGTAAATCAAAACAAGACGTTGAACTGACATCTGTGCACATTGGGAAGGCCCCCCTATCGTGTACGTGCGCTGTACATGTTTGTGTACAAGTGTGGCTGAGTTTAACAGGCCTTGTAACCTGAAAGTGTGTGTCATTTGAAGACTTCCTCCCTTACTGTAAAAACGTCATTGGCTAATGGTTCCTCTGACCGTACACATAAAGACATATTTCCTGATTACATAAACAATAGGCAAGAAGCTGCCATTGTGCTTTTATAGTTCTCCAGCTGGAACTTCTTGCTCCAGGAGCCAGAGTACTCAGAGTACTTTTATTTTCCTCCCATATTCCTGATGTGTACTTGTAACAGCAGTTTATGTTATTCATTGCCTCTGTGGTGCAGTGGCACTAAGTACAGTACACAAAGTACACAGGCCATCGTAAAAAGCCACCATTTGCGGATTGAAAAAGCTGTTGATTTAATTTTTCTATGCCGCTCGTCAGAGTTGACCTGTGATGAAACACCTGTAGAAATCGAGACAGAATGCAGCCCAGTCACAGCTGCTGAGACTTATGTTCCCTACTCTCTCTTAACCCTTTAGACCCCAATAGAATTCTAGAATGCTGCTGTGGATTAATGAGAATTTTCAAGATTAAATTTATTTTCTCACATATTTCAAACACACAGACATAGCTCAAAAACAAAGAACAAATGACAATTACAAGTAAACTTACTTTTAATAACGAGCACAGCCAGTTCGTTAATTCATGTCAATAGGAATAACACTAATTTTGACTACCATCGTGTAAAGCCAGTCACTAGACACAAAACTATTAACACACAAAACAAAACAAAAAAAACTAGAGTATTTCAATTGTAGTACATTTGACAAAATTACTCACTCAAAATGTACCAAGTTTAATAATTTATCCTCTTAAGGATCGGACCCTTTTTTTTAAATATTCGCCTAAAATGACATACCCAAATCTAACTGGCTGTAGATCAGGACCTGAAGCAAGAATTTGAAGTTTGTGGAAATGTGAAAGTAATGAGAAGAAAACACATTGATTTTGATAAACTTTTCTATTTTATTTGTTTCCATCATCTTTGAAATGCAAGAGAAAGGCCATTCATTGAGATAGGATTATAGGTCTAAATTAGATGTTGTCCACAAGATGGCATCAGTGTATCAAACCAGTTGCTGTGGTAAGTGTTTTGTTGTTGTGCACTATCCTTAAACTATAGCCTGGTATTGCTACTCCCTGCCTTTTGCTGCTGAGCCCTAACTCTCCACACCGCTTCCCTCACTTTCACTGACCTAGAGTAACAGAGGGAGAGGAGAGGAGGTCAGGAACATAATCTCGCTCTCCTTCTCACACTGTCTCTCTTTTTCTCAACCATACACATACTCTGTTCCTAATAATGGGTTTCCATAATAAATTGTGTGATAGTTACAGGCATCCCATTCCACACAGATAGACACACAGACACTCTGTCTCTCTCTCTCTCCTCCAGTCAACTCCAATGACAGACTAACTACAGAGTTTGCCAATGTTAACTGATTAGTTAAGAAGCTGGGACAGTTTCCAAATTAATTGTATCGGTTGAAACAGGACAAAACAAGCAATGTGTTAGCTAGCTATGTAAAAAAATATGCAACTCATCACATGAGCTACGCTGCGTGGGCATCTACTACCCTAAAACCAAGGCCGTTTGCTCCTGCTATAGTCATTTAAAGAAAGGTGGTTGACGGTCGCTATGGGTTCTAAAGGGTTCAATGAGATTGTGCTGCTGCCAACTCCTCTTATGTATTTGTGTTTGAGTGTAGCCTTAGCTTGAGGTGGAATGGATGACATTGAAAGGAGATCACTTGTTCAGTATGGTGCTCTTAATGATCCCTAACACGACTATATCCTCGGTGTCAATTTCAAGTACTGCATGTTTTGTATTTTTTCTTTGAATAAAGGAGAGAATTTATGTGCTGGGGATGAGTCTGTTTGATTTAGCAGGTGCTGAGACAGATACTGTAGCTCCTTCTCTTTATCCCTGAGTTAAATCCTTCTTGGACGGGCACATGGTCGGCTGAATGTGTATGTGATGGCAGAGGGAGCTGTGTGTGTGTGTTTGTGGGCATGTGCGCAGAGAGAGCTGTTTGTTTGTGTGTGTGTGTGCATGTGTTTAACTATTCTTTTGTGGATGTGTTTAACTATTCAAGAATAGTAAACAAACAAGAATTTGACCAACTGGGGACATTCATTTTGTTAGTTCCCATGAGGTCAAATGCTATTTCTAAGGGGTTTCGAGTCAAGGTTAGAATTGGTGTTAGGGTTAGAATTATGTTAAGGTTTAGGGTTATGAGCTAGGGTTTGTTAAAGGATTAGGGTTAGGAGCTAGGGTAAGAGTACTGGTTAGGGTTATAGGAAAATATGATTTTGAATGGGACTGAATTGTATGTCCCCACAAGGTTAGCTGTACAAGACTGTGTGTGTGGGAGCGCGTGCGTGCTTCAATTACAGCACAGTCCCTGGTAATGGAGGACAGAAGCATACTCAGATGTCCCATCCTGCTCCTAACGGAAAAAACAACAACTGTTTAGAAAAGGCAATTTGGTTTGTGTAATTTCATTTGGACTGCCGTTAATCTTTTTTTATTTTACCTTTATTTTACTAGGCAAGTCAGTTAAGAACAAATTCTTATTTTCAATGACGGCCTAAGAACAGTGGGTTAACTGCCTGTTCAGGGGCAGAACGACAGATTTGTACCTTGTCAGCTCGGGGGTTTGAACTTGCAACCTTTCGGTTACTAGTCCAACGCTCTAACCACCAGGCTACTCTGCCGCTCTGCTGTGCACTGCCAAAGGAAGGTGCATCCTGTTGCAGCGTTGCAAATGTGTGAAACATTCTTGGACGTGATGTAATGACATGTCTGAATGCTACACTTACTACCTCCCTCTATGGTTGCATAATCTCTCCTTTCTCCCAAAGTGTGCACTTGTTCACTTCCCTTTATTTGTTTGAAACGGAATGGCTGGTATATTGAAACTCCCTCTCCCTAGCCCATTCCAACACCAATCCAATGCTTTTAAATGTGTGGGGAGCAGTGAATGAGTGCACACTTTAGGAAGAGAGAGATTATTGGAACACACAGCCCTTGTCAAAAGAGAGGGGCCTACACAAGTAGTTATGCTCAAACAGGGGATATTTTTTTGTCTGCCTTTTAATATTGAACTTCAAACAAGTAATATTTTGGCAAAAACAGATTTCAATAGCAGTCCAATTGGAGTTAGAGAAGTCAAGGACAGAGCATGCATTGATGGTCTCCAGTCTTTAGGCCCTCAAATCACCTAGTAACATTATTGGACAAGAGCATCTGATTCACCATGTTAATTTATAAACCTTTATTGTGGGCTTTTGAAAATGTTGTCATTATGGACTAAAGCCTTTGAGAAACTTTTACATTCTGATCAAACATAAGTGCTTCGGTATGGCCTTGGATTGGTCTGGCTCTCTGCATGAAAAAGAGGTCAAAATGTTATTTCCTTACTAAATTACGACAGTTGACCATTATAATTCCAAGGAGCAAGTATTCATAACAAGTGATGGCTAAAATACTGTACTAACTTGAATCAAATCAAATGTATTTATATAGCCCTTCGTACATCAGCTGATATCGCAAAATGCTGTACAGAAACCCAGACTAAAACCCCAAACAGCAATCAATGCAGGTGTTGAAGCAAGAAAAACCATTAAGAGTAATTGTCAGATTCAACAGAAGATCTCTTTGTTTCTTGGGACCTAGAACAAGCATCTCTGTTTTGTCCGGGTTTAAAAGTAGAAAGTTTTCAGCCATCCACTTCCTTATGTCTGAAACACAGGCTTCTGGCGAGGGCAATTTTGAGGCTTCACCATGTTTCATTGAAATGTACAGCTGTGTGTCATCCGCATAGCAGTGAAAGTTAACATTATGTTTTCGAATGACATCCCCAAGAGGTAAAATATATAGTGAAAACAATAGTGGTCCTAAAAAGGAACCTTGAGGAACACCGAGATTTACAGTTGATTTGTCAGAGGACAAACCATTCACAGAGACATTCTGATATCTTTCCGACAGATAAGATCTAAACCAGGCCAGAACTTGTCCGTGCAGACCAATTTGGGTTTCCAATCTCTCCAAAAGAATGTGGTGATCGATGGTGTCAAAAACAGCACTAAGGTCTAGGAACACGAGGACAGATGCAGAGCCTCGGTCTGATGCCATTAAAAAGGTCCTTTCTCACCTTCACAAGTGCAGTCTCAGTGCTATGATGGGATCTAAAACCAGACTGAAGCATTTCGTATACATTGTTTGTCTTCAGGAAGGCAGTGAGTTGCTGCGCAACAGCCTTTTCTAAAAAGAAATTGAGAGGAATGGACGTTTCGATATAGGCCGATAGTTTTTTATATTTTCTGGGTCAAGGTTTGGCTTTTTCAAGAGAGGCTTTATTACTGCCACTTTTAGTGAATTTGGTACACATCCGGTGGATAGAGAGCCATTTATTATGTTCATCATAGGAGGGCCAAGCACAGGAACTTGTCTTCAATTGAATTCACCAGCCATTCAAGAGAGACTCTAACTTTGGGTAGGTAACCCAAACCTTTCTTTGCTAATGTTCTCCTCCCTGCCTAATGAGGATGATCAAATGTAATTGTATCATGTTAATTCGAGCTGTTTATAGGGTTCATTATCAGTGGCTATTGTAAATCTTGGTGGGGCAAACTCCAAAAAGTAGATGCATGGCATCAAAGCCACTACACAACACAACACTAAACAATACATTAGTTGCACTAAAACGGTGACAAACGGTGCCCACAAACTGTTAGGGCTCACATAAAGCTGTCTCAACAGGAGAACTTTCTTTTCAGCATCATGGAGTGAGTCCTTACCACCGCTCCACCTGGCTTTCAGCCGAGCTTTGTCTGGCAGTTCCTTCAGCCTCATTTACTGCCTTTCTTTAAAACATAGCTGATGTGGTAGATTTGCTTAAACAAATGTGTTTTCTACTGACAATTGAAATGTACAAACTGTGGCATAAGGGAACGAGAAGGGGATAAGAGGCAAGCCGTCATTTCGATTAAGACAATAATGAGCAAGCTAAGACGGACGTAGTAAATATCACTTTTGAAATGTACAGCAATAGAATTCAGAAAACATGGGCCAGTCTTCCAGTATTCTCCCTGTACACCAAGTCAGGACCGTTGGTTAAATAAAGGGGGCATATGAGCAGACAATGAAAGCTCTTACAATGTTTGGTGATGACATTTCTCTAAAACAGGCTATAGGGTACATGTGCACCAAAGTCTGGCATTCTCTGGATTTATGGTGCATTCAAGACAACTGGGAGTTAACTCTGAAAAAACAGTGTTGAATCATGAAGTCAGTAATCTTCAGGTCGGAGCTCTAAAAAGAGGTCAGAGTTCCCGACTTAGATTTCCGACATGGATGACCGTTCAAAACGTATTTCCCCAGTCTGATCTTTTTTTTCCCAGTTCTCAGTTGTCTTGAACTCACTGAAGTTTGAGATTTCCCAGTTCCGAGTTTCCAGTTGTTTTGAACGCAGCAGAAGTCATGCTGGATTGGCAGCATGACCAATGTATTCAGCCTTTTCAGGGCCCATGGTGATGAGTGTAAATGTTAATCCTTTTAAGCTTGGAAAAAAGACCCTTAATCCCAGACTTTGACCACACCCTCTCCACTGAATAGCAGGCTAGTGATTGCTTTGCAACACTTGCAGTTAGCCCCTGATTCCTTTCAAACCACTCATTGTTGAATTTGCAACATTTGCTTTGTTTATGTCCAATGGGTACCATGAGTACCAATACTTTTTATTTGCAATTTTTCTTCATATGACAAGGATTGAAAAGGATTTTGCCAGTTGATTGTCGATGTGTTTCATGATAATGACTGCTTGTCTGGCTTGCTAGCTAAGATTTTGAAAGTATGATGTTGACATGATCAGTCCAATCAAAGTTACGGTAGATATAAAGTGATTTGACATCATTTTATCTGTGGTCAATGACCTTGAGCCTTCTTGGATGGGCACTTCTAATGTAAATCTATGGCAGCACATAGTGTCCCTATGAGTGACAGAACACTGAACTAACCACGGCGCAACTAGAGAAGATTACCAACCCCTACGCTCTGTATTTTCCGTTGCCTGCCCCCCCACCACAGAAACCACTGAGCTAGGCTGAAACACCTGCATTTTGGAGCTGCCTTACTCAAGAAATAAAAAAAATAGACCATGTTTGTATGCAGCTTTATTAACTCAATTAAAACGTTTTTACATTGTTTGCCAACTGATATGTGACCCATATTAATGCCAAAATAACATGCAAAACGGGTGAGGCTCTCCTCCACCTGCCCTTAATGATGGGTCACCACTGTTCATTATGTAGTTCCACTTCCTCCCTGTACACTCCTCATCAGCACCACAGCAGGTCTGAGAAACAGAAGAAGATTTAATGAAATGCATGGTGGAACTGAAACCTATCACTGGCCCAGGGATAATTGTCCCTAATTGTATGCATGCTAATTTTATACTCTTCATCTTTACTTATGCAGGATCCTTTGTTTCATCCTTTTTCCCATTGTGTCTTTGAGGCAGAGTGCTTGTGTAGTAGTGAGGAGCTTGAGCACTGAGGCCCCTTGGTCCCTGAGCGGAGCCCTGTGTTGTCTTAATTGAGCTTGCTAATGATCAGTTTACTGTTGGGTAACACCTCCATCAAACTGCAGATGTAATTAATGCATTGCATTAACAGAGGGAGTGAAAAGTAAGGAGCCCTTATTTTCAAATATTTTTCTTTTTAAGTACAGAGGAGGCAAATAGTGAGGCAAATATGTTGTTTTTATAATTTTTATTCAGATCCTCATTATCTGTTGAAGAAGCAGCAGCTATTGTTCCTCGTGTCCACACAAAACAAAGAACATGGCATAATACACAACACTAATGGAGAGGAACAGCAAAACTGATTTAAACTAAGAACACTGCGGAGAACAACATTACTTTTTTTTAAAGGGAAAAAATAAGAATACTAAGAATATTATGTGTGTGTGTGTGTGTGTGTGTGTGTGTGTGTGTGTGTGTGTGTCTCTTCACAGTCCGCGTTGTTCCTTGAGGTGTTGTTTTATCAGTTAAAAAACTGATGTAATTGCTTACCCGAGGTGGAAGTAAATTCCATGAAATCATTGCACTACACAGTCCTTCGTGTCTACCAGCCTCTGTTTGGGACTGTGAGATACCCCTGATTGTGTGTCTTGTGGGGTATCTATGGGTTTTGAAACTGTGTGTTAACTGACTGAACAGACAATTTGCTCCCTCTAATTCTCCCACATCTCTCTCTCCCCCTCCCGGAGGATCTGAGTCCTAGGACCATGCCTCAGGACCACCTGGCCTGACGACTCCTGGCTGTCCCCATCCCCAGTCCACCTGGCCATGCAGCTGATCAAATTTATGCTGTTCAGCCTGCAGCTATGGAACCCTGACCTGTCCACCGGACGTGCTACCTTGTCGTGCTGCTGCTCCAGTTTCAACTGTTCTGCCTGCAGCTATGGAACCTGTGACCAGTCCACCGGATATGCTACCTTGTCCCAGACCTGCTGTTTTTGACCCTCTCTCTCCCTCTCCACTCTCTCTCTCTCTCCCTCCCTTTCTACCGCACCTGCTCTCTCAACCTTTAAATGGTCTGCTATGAAAAGCCAACTGACATTTATTCCTGAGGTACTGTCCTGTTGCACTCTCTGCAACCACTGTTTGACCCTACTGGTCATCTATGAACATTTGAGCATCTTGAAGAATTATCTGCTTTAATAATGGCCATGTAGTCTTATCATCTCCCCCTGGCACATCCAGAAGAGGACTGGCCATCTCTCCGAGCCTGGTTCCTCTCTAGGTTTCTTCCTAGGTTCATGGCTTTCTAGGGAGTTTTTCCTAGCCACTGTGCTTCTACATCTGTATTGCTGGCTCTTTGGGGTTTTAGGCTAGGTCCTTTATAAGCCCTCTGTGACATCTGCTGATGTAAAAAGGGCTTTATAAATATATTTCAATTTATTTGACTCCTGGGTAGCTGATCGGAGGAAGACATCATATGGAGCAAAAAACTATAAAATAAAAATAAAAACATAGTCAATCAGGCACCCCAGCTTTTGGGAGGGAGGCTGGACAATAAGCCTGTCAAAGAGGATGTAAGCAATGTTTCCAAGCTCTCTGGCAGCTTTCATAGCTGGGATAAGTTATCTCTGGCGCACAGTTTCAGTGTCCTTGAACGTTAGGAACCTGTTGTGGATTCGAGCCCCACGTTGGCCGATGCTGGCGGCAGGTAGCCTAGTGGTTAGAGCGACAGGGGCCAGTAACTGAAAGGTTGCAGGTTTGAATCCCAGAGCCAGCCAAGGTGAATAATCTATTGGTGACCTTGAGCAAGGCACTTAACCCTAATTGCTCCAGGGTCACCATTGATAATGACTGACATTGGCAGTGACCCCACTTTCCGAGGTTGTCTCAAGGGGTGATGGGATATGCATAAAATACATTTCCGATTCACGCGCATAATACACACCTTCCTAATATTGAGTTACATTCTTTTGCCCTTAGCACAGCCTCAATTCGTTGGGGGCATGGACTCTACAAGCTGTCAAAGATGTTCCACAGGGATGCTGGCCAATGTTGACTCCAATGCTTCCCACAGTTGTGTCAAATTGGATGGATGTCTTTTGGGTGGTGGATCTTGATACACGCAGGAGACTGTTGAGTGTGAAAAACCCAAAAGTGTTGCTGTTCTTGACACAAACCGGTGTGCCTGGTACCTACTACCATACCCTGTTCAAAGGGATTTAAATATTGTGTATTGCCCATTCACCCTCTGAATGGCACATATACACAATCTATGTCCCATGGATTAAAAATCTTCTTTTTTTAAGTCTCCTCCCCTTCATCTACAATGATTGTGGATTTAACAAGTGACATCAATAAGGGATAGTAGTTTCCACCTGAATTCACCTGTTCAGTCAGTATAATGGAAAGAGCAGGTGTTCTTAATGTTTTGTATACCTTGTGTATTTCACATGTGAAATATGACAAATATAAGAATTTAAAAATCTTATAAAAATATAAGAATATTATTAGCATTTTTATTATAAGATTGGTAATATCCAACTACACTTTTTGGCAAGAGGAAATGAGCTGGGAGTAACTAATATGCATGGGTAATATCCCAGTAACTGCTGTTTCATTTCATTTGGGCCTCCACAATAAAAGGCACTGGTGTGAACATACCATTTTTATAATCATTTTAAGATTATCCCATGTTGTTTTGAATAAATAAAGTAATGGCAATGCTTCTTGAGATGAAGAAAACAAATACTAAATGTCTTAGAGAACAATTTTACATATTTAATTAGAATGAGTGCTTCCATATTCAGCATATCCAATTCATGCTGAAAGAAATTACTATTTACGTTAGTAAATGACGTCTTCACATGATTAAATCCAGTAATACTCGCTCTCTCTCTCATGAAGTACTACTAACCCACCTGTTTGACCTGATCTCTGCTCTTTTGTGGAAGGATGCTGCACTTTCAGCTTTCAGCTCTTTACTTTAAAGTGCAACTTGTAGCAGTGCAGCCCTTGTGGACTCGGGTTGGATAACCGTGCAGTAAATTAAGTGGGATAGAGAATAGCCTTGGCTCCACTCTTCTGCTCTAAGTGAATCACCCATTCCTCTGGACCCTGGGCTGGGCTTTGTTATTCAGCCTATCATGCATCCTATTTTCTAAAGTGTTTCTCTTCTATTCAAACCCACTCTCCTCATCTCTCAAACGTGCCAGCCTGCCAGGCTATCATCGTTGTGTTTTGAGATGGATTAAATTCTAGCCAACCCCTCCTCACACCTGTTTGTTCTGGATTTTCCAAAGTTACCTCTAAAAAGTTACACGGTCAATCAAATATAGTTGAAATCACAGTGTTAAAAACATTTGGGTTAAATTGATTCTACAGGGAATTATTTTATCCTTCAAGAAAGTGATACGCTCCCTGGAGTTAGTTTTGATTACTGGACTTGACTGGGATGGATTACTTTTAAAACCATTAAGAGTAACCAGAGACAGGGAGTTAAATATATGGAGTTATCTACAGATGTGGGAGTGGCCTCATTGTCACATTACCCAGTGTAACCTGTTGCAGGGCCATTTTTTAAATTGTTTGTTTCAATATCTGTGTTTTTGCATGTACATTGATTGTTATTATGTTATGCCACACAAAGATAAGAAGCATACATTTTTCTAAACTAATTCAATCTGTTAGTGGTTGGATGTAGAGCACCCATTAGTGAGATAGATGTCTCCATTTACTGTATCCCTACTATGATAGGTGTTCTAAATGCAAGTTGTGGGTGATGTAAAAGTGCTGCATATTTTCCCGCAAGTTGGATTCCATTTGAAACCACCATAATGTGACACATTTAGTGATTGGAAACCAAGGCTTTCTGAAGACTTCAGAGCCGACACCAAATTGTGATGAAAAACGGTTCAGTTCTCTGAGCTTCATTATCGGTTCACAATGGACAATAGTGACATCTGCATTAAATAGCAGCGTGTCATAAGATATATATATATATATATATATATATATATATATATATATATGTTTAAACAAACATTTTTTCTCCACAATGGATGTTATTGGCCTATAATCAGTTGGAATAACAGGTTCACATCTTACATCATGCTTCTCTTTTTTGACATCAAGTTTGCAATAAAAAAAATAAGAATGTATGGCATTATTTGGGATTCTTAAAGTAATGATAGACTATAATTTCTCATTGCTTATTTGAACTGTCTGTGCCATAATATGGACCTGGACTTTCACCAAATAGGGTTATCTTCTGTATACCACCCTACCTAGTCACAACACAACTGATTGGCTCAAATGCTTTAAGAAGGAAATAAATTCCACAAATCCACTTTTAAGAAGGCACACCAGGTGACGACCTCATGAAAATTTCAATAAGCATTTTTCTACGGCTGGCCATGCTTTCCACCTGGCTACTCCTACCCCGGTCAACAGCACTGCACCCCCCACAGCAACTCGCCCAAGCCTTCCCCATTTCTCCTTCTCCCAAATCCGTTCAGCTGATGTTCTGAAAGAGCTGCAAAATCTGGACCCCTACAAATCAGCCAGGCTAGACAATCTGGACCCTTTCTTTCTAAAATTTTATTATTATTACTAGCCTGTTCAACCTCTCTTTCGTGTCATCTGAGATTCCCAAAGATTGGAAAGCAGCTGCTTTCATCCCCCTCTTCAAAGGGGGGGACACTCTTGACCCAAACTGCTACAGACCTATATCTATCCTACCATGCCTTTCTAAGGTCTTCGAAAGCCAAGTCAACAAACAGATTACCGACCATTTCAAAACTCACCATACCTTCTCTGCTATGCAATCTGGTTTCAGAGCTGGTCATGGGTGCACCTCAGCCACGCTCAAGGTCCTAAACGATATCTTAACCACCATCGATAAGAGACATTACTGTGCAGCCGTATTCATTGATCTGGCCAAGGCTTTCGACTCTGTCGATCACCACATCCTCATCGGCAGACTCGACAGCCTTGGTTTCTAAAAATGATTGCCTCGCCTGGTTCACCAACTACTTCTCTGATAGAGTTCAGTGTGTCAAATCGGAGGGTCTGCTGTCCGGACCTCTGGCAGTCTCTATGGGGGTGGCACAGGGTTCAATTCTTGGACCGACTCTCTTCTCTGTATACATCAATGAGGTCGCTCTTGCTGCTGGTGAGTCTCTGATCCACCTCTACGCAGACGACACCATTCTGTGTACTTCTGGCCCTTCTTTGGACACTGTGTTAACAACCATCCAGGCAAGCTTCAATGCCATACAACTCTCCTTCCATTGCCTCCAATTGCTCTTAAATACAAGTAAAACTAAATGCATGCTCTTCAACCGATCGCTACCTGCACCTACCCGCCTGTCCAACATCACTACTCTGGACGGCTCTGACTTAGAATACGTGGACAACTACAAATACTTAGGTGTCTGATTAGACTGTAAACTCTCCTTCCAAACCCATATCAAACATCTCCAATCCAAAGTTAAATCTAGAATTGGCATCCTATTTCGCAACAAAGCATCCTTCACTCATGCTGCCAAACATACCCTTGTAAAACTGACCATCCTACCAAACCTCGACTTTGGCAATGTAATTTACAAAATAGCCTCCAATACCCTACTCAACAAATTGGATGCAGTCTATCACAGTGCAATCCGTTTTGTCACCAAAGCCCCATATACTACCCACCATTGCGACCTGTACGCTCTCGTTGGCTGGCCCTCGCTTCATACTCGTCGCCAAACCCACTGGCTCCATGTCATCTACAAGACCCTGCTAGGTAAAGTCCCCCCTTATCTCAGCTCGCTGGTCACCATAGGATCTCCCACCTGTAGCACACGCTCCAGCAGGTATATCTCTCTAGTCACCCCCAAAACCAATTCTTTCTTTGGCCGCCTCTCCTTCCAGTTCTCTGCTGCCAATGACTGGAACAAACTACAAAAATCTCTGAAACTGGAAACACTTATCTCCCACACTAGCTTTAAGCACCAACTGTCAGAGCAGCTCACAGATTACTGCACCTGTACATAGCCCACCTATAATTTAGCCCAAACAACTACCTCTTTCCCTACTGTATTTAATTTATTTATTTATTTTGCTCCTTTGCACCCCAATATTTTTATTTCAACTTTGCACATTCTTCCATTGCAAATCTACCATTCCAGTGTTTTACTTGCTATATTGTATTTACTTTGCCACTATGGCCTTTTTTTGCCTTTACCTCCCTTATCTCACCTCGTTTTGTACTGTATTATTGACTGTATGTTTGTTTTACTCCATGTGTAACTCTGTGTCGTTGTATGTGTCAAACTGCTTTGCTTTATCTTGGCCAGGTTGCAATTGTAAATGAGAACTTGTTCTCAACTTGCCTACCTGGTTAAATAAAGGTGAAATAAAATAAAATAAATAAAATGAAGCTGGTAGGAAATAGTATATATCAAGAAAATGCTTGAATGAGTAGTTGTTCTAAAACTTTTGACCGGTAGTGTATGTCTATTAGACTGACACACCTGGCATCTATGTCAGAGTCTACCCTGGGCCACCAAAATTGGCTCCTTGCAAAAGCTTTCATTTTTACAATGCCCCAGTGGTTTTCATGTAGCTCCTTCAGTAGGTCCCTATGTAGAGTAGCTGGCAAATGCAGCTAGTACTAACGCCCACCTCTGGAGTCTGATTGCTGCTAGAGCTGTAACTCCTGTTTTTGGTCCTAGTATTTTCACAAGAGGCTGATGGTCTGTCAACAATGTAAACGTAAAATCCTGTAGGTAGTCATGGAACTTCATTACCCCAAATATGATCGCTAATTCCTCCTTCTCTTTTTGGGCATACTTCACCTCTGTCTTAGTGAGTGTACGTGAAGCATATGCAATAGGCCTCACACTAACGTCAGGCATCGTATGTGAGATGACAGCACCCACCCCATATGGTGAGGGATCACAAGCCAATTTTACTGGCACTAACACTGAGGAGGAAGACAGCTGTGTCTTTGTTGTTTCAAATGCCTTCTGACATTGTTCTGACCACATCAGATGTCCATCTTTCTGTAAGAGCTCTGTCATATCTTTGATGAGAGTAGAGAGATTCTCCATGAACTTGCCATAGTGGGTAAGTAAAGCCAGATATGATCTGAGCTCAGTCACATTAGTTGGCACTGGAGCCTTTGCTATGGCCTCAGTCTTGTCCTGCACTGGATGTAGCCTCTGTTCGTCTATCCTGTGACCTAAGTAAGTGACACTGGACTGAAACAATGCACACTTGTCCCCGTTTACTCATAACCCACGCTCTTGCAGCCTCTGTAACAGTGCTTCTACATTCTGTAAGTGGTCCTCTGTTAATTTCCCTGTGATAAGAATGTCATCCAGAAGGCACACAACCCCAGGTAAACCCTGTAAACCCTGGTGCATACTACGTTGGAATATAGCTGCAGCACTTGATACTCCATAAGGCAGTCTATTCATCTGGTAAAAACCCTTCAACATGTTTATAGTTGGGAAATGCTTTGACTCTTGATCTACCTCCGCTTGCTGGTAGGCCCGTGTAAGGACTAACTTTGAACCGTTTACCCCCCGCTAGAGTAGAAAACAAGTCCTGAGTCTTTGGTAAGGGGTTCCGGTCCACATCAACCCATGCATTTACAGTCACCATGTAATCATGACATATTCTGACACCCCCGTTTGTCTTTGGAATGCAAACTATAGGTGTTGCCCATTCACTGGATTCTATGGGTGTGATCACTCCTTGTTTTTCTAGCTCTGTAAGCTGTTTGTCTACTGCCTCTCTGAGTGCATAAGGCACCAGTCTAGCCTTACAGGTCTAGCCTTACAAAACTTTGGAACTGACACTTTCTCTGACACTTGAGTTGTGGCTTTAACTCCCTTTACTAGACCCATTTCACCACTAAACACCTCAACATATTTATCGCACTGCTGTGCAACTGGGTCTGACAGATGGTTCTCTCTTGACCAATCTAATTTAAGGTGCTGAATACAGTTTCTCCCCATTAGCGTAGGACCCTTCCTTTTTGACACTAATAGGGATAGTGTTAACACCTGAGCACCACATTTCACTTTAAGCTCCAGCTTTCCCAAACACTGAATGGGCTGAGCTGAGTAAGTTCTCAAAACAACATCACATGGTTGCAGGTGATGCTTCTTAAATCTGCAGATGTACAGCTTCTCTGTGATAATAGATATGGCAGCCCCAGTATCTACCGCCATCTTTATATTTTCCCCGTTACATCTCACCATGACCATGTACGGTTTCACATACTCACGATAAATACACACAGTAAAAAGTCCCTGTAGCGGCAGGTCTGCTGTGAATGTCCTGTCCCCAAACAGTGAAAACCGGGCTTTGACGTCTCCCTCCATCCACTCTTTCTCCCTGGAGGATCCGGGTTGATGCCCCCCCTCCGTTTTGTGTTCAACTAAATGGTTCTCAACTGAGACGGTGTCTGCTGGAATTTAAAATCTTGCCCCGCAGCTCCACACTGGCAACTCCATAAACTAACTCCCTCAACGAGATCCTCTAGTACAGCCCCAAACTCACATGTAGCCACCAGTACCTTTAGTGATGCTATATACACAGCTAACGTCTCTCATGCCCAAAAAACATATGTCTCGCTCAACACGTTCCGTTTTGGTGCATAGAAGTCTCTCAGACCTGAAATGAGCTTGTGGAAACTAGCCTCTCCCGGTTTCTTTGGCGCTGGCAAATCTTTCAGCAGAGCAAACGTATTTGAACCCACTACTGATATAAACACTGCTCTTCTTCAGTCGTCAGCTAACTCGTTGGCCTCCAAAAACTGCAAAAATCGCTCCTCATATGTGCTAAAGATCTCGTTCGCCTCCTGGAAACACAAACTGGTCTCATTACTTAAAAGTGCCATGGTACTCATTTACTTCCCAGATGACCCACTACTTTACTAGAACAAACTAACTTTTTAGCTTGTTCACTCATTTGGTCATCAGTAGTCTGAGGATTTAAAAAAATATACATTGCCTTGCGAAAGTATTCGGCCCCCTCCCCTACCTGGGAGGGGGCCATGTCAAACATGGTTACAAAGAATTTGCAGGTGAGGTGAAAAAGCCTGTGAAATTACTATTAAAACAAGTGTTTACTTTGACACTTTTTACAACCAGGACAGGGCGAGAGAGGGAGGGTAGACAAGAGACAGAGTTGTGTGTTGAGAAATGTATTATGTGTTAATGAGTTTAGATTTAAAATAGTTGCAAGGAGCCATTGGGATTTGTAAGCATAGTTATTTGAATTAACAAATGACAATAGGGTTTCCGTTCTGATATCGAAGTGATCGGATTACAAGATGCAAGGTCAGGTAAAGTTTAATGATAATTTGGTGAGTTGGGCTGAAGACACTGTAGAGAAAGGTCGACTGGAATGTATTAAGGAGAACATTAAATAAATCTGTTCCGTTTATTATAAGCACGTTTCAGAGTTTTCAGTAAAATAACCCAGAGTCTTAAGATTCAACAACTGGTGATGAGAATAACATACAGTGCCTTTTGAAAGTATTCGGCCCCCTTAAACTTTGCGACCTTTTGTCACATTTCAGGCTTCAAACATAAAGATATAAGACTGCATTTTTTGTGAAGAATCAACAACATTATTTTTGAACCATTCCATTGTAGATTTTGCTTTATGTTTTGGATCATTGTCTTGTTGGAAGACAAATCTCCGTCCCAGTCTCAGGTCTTTTGCAGACTCCATCAGGTTTTCTTCCAGAATGGTCCTGTATTTGGCTCCATTAATCTTCCCATCAATTTTAACCATCTTTCCTGTCCTTGCTGAAGAAAAGCAGGCCCAAACCATGATGCTGCCACCACCATGTTTGACAGTGGTGATGGTGTGTTCAAGGTAATGAGCTGTGGTGTCTCTCTCCATCATATCTTACTCCTCTGTTGCTGTCTCAGTGTCTTGTCTGGTGGCCCATCACCTACTCTTCTGTTGCTATCTCTGTGTCTTGCCTGGTGTCACCTTTCATCATATCCTACCCTGTTGCTGTCTCTGTGTCTTCTCTGATGTGTCTCTCTCCATCATATCCAACTTTTCTGTTGCTGTCTCTGGTTCTTGTCTGGTGTCTCTCTCCATCATATACTATTCTTCTGTTGCTGTCTATGTGTCTTGCCTGGTGTCTCTCTCCACCATATCCAACTATTTTCTCTCTCCATCATGTCCTACTCTTCTGTTGCTCACTGTGTCTTGTCTGGTGTCTCTCTCCAACATATCAAACTCTTCTGTTGTTGTCTCTGTGTCTTGTTTGGTGTCTCTCTCTCCATCAAATCCAACTCTTCTGTTGCTGTCTCTGTGTCTTGCTTGGTGTCACCTTTCATTATATCCTATTCTGTTGCTGTCTCTGTCTTGGCTGATGTGTCTCTCTCCATCATGTCCTACTCTTCTGTTGCTGTCTCTGGTTCTTGTCTAGTGTCTCTCCATCATATCCTATTATACTGTTGCTGTCTATGTGAATTGCCTGGTGTCTCTCTCCATCATATCTTATTCTGCATTTTGCTGTCTCTGTCTCTGACAGACAATCAATACAGGACTAAGATCGAATCGTGCTACACCGGCTCCAACGCTTGTCAGATGTGGCAGGGCCTGCAAACTGTTACAGACTACAAAGGGAAGCACACAAGCTAAATAACTTCTATGCTCACTTCAAGGCAAGTAACACTGAAATATGCATGAGAGCATCAGCTGTTTTGGACGACCATGTGATCACACTCTCCGCAGCCAATGTGACTAAGACTTTTAAACAGGTCAACATTCATAGGGCCACAGGACCAGACAGATAACCAGGATGTGTACTGGTCAGCATGCGCTGACCAACTGGCAAGTGTGTTCACTGACATTTTCAACCTATCCCTGTCTCAGTCTGTAATACCAACATGTTTCAAGCAAACAACATAGTGTTGTTGGGCAGAGGGACTAAGGTAAACTGCCTAAATGACTACCGACCCATAGCACTCATGTCTGTAGCCATGAAATGCTTTGAAAGGCTGGTCATGGCTCACATAAACACCATTATCCCAGAAACCATAGACCGACTCCAATTTGCATACCGCACCAACAGATCCACAGATGATGCAATCTCTATTGCACTCCACGCTGCCCTTTCACACCTGGACAAAAGGAACACCTATGTGAGAATGTTATTAATTGAATACAGCTCAGCATTCAACACCATAGTGCCCTCAAAGCTCATCACTAAGCTAAAGACCCTAAACACCTCCCTCTGCAACTGGATCCTGGACTTCCTGACGGGCCGCCACAAGGTGGTAAGAGTATGTAACAACAGATCCTCCACACTGATCCTCAACACGGGGGCCCCTCAGGGGTGCGTGCAAAGTCCCCTCCTGTACTCCCTGTTCACTCTGACTGCATGGCCAGGCACGACTCCAACACCATCATTAAGTTTGCCTGATCACCGACAATGATGAGACAGCCTATAGGGAGGAGGTCAGAAACCTGACCATGTGGTGCAAGGACAACAACCTCTCCCTCAACGTGATCAAGACAAAGGAGATGATTGTGGACTACAGGAAAAGGAGGACCAAGCAGGCCCCCATTCTCATCGACGGGGCAGGTTGAGAGCTTCAATTTCCTTGGTGTCCACATCACCAACAAATTAACATGGTCCAAGCACACCAAGACAGTCGTGAAGAGGGCACGACAAAACCTATTCCCATAAGGAGACTGAAAAGATTTGGCAACGGTCCTCAGATCCTCAAAAGGTTTTACAGCTGCACCATTGAGAGCATTCTGACTGGTTGCATCACTGCCTGGTATAGCAACTGCTCGGCCTCCGACCACAAGGCACTACAGAGGGTAGTGCGTATGGCCCAGTACATCACTGGGGCCAAGCTTCCTGCCATCTAGGACCTCTATACCAGGCAGTGTCAGAGGAAGGCCCTAAAAATTGTCAACGATTCCAGCCACCATAGTCATGGACTGTTCTCTTTGCTACCGCTTGGCAAGCGTCAAGTCTAGGTCCATGAGGCTCCTAAATAGTTTCTACCCCCAAACCAGAAGACTCAAGAACAGCTAATGAAACAGCTTCCCAGACTATCTGCATTTTTTATGTATTTTCTTAAAACTGCATTGTTGGTTAAGGGCTTGTAAGTAAGCATTTCCCTGTAAGGTCTGCACCTGTTGTATTCTCACGGCTCATGTGACAAATACAATTTGATTTGGTTGTCTGGTGTCTCTCCATCATATCCTGTTCTTCTGTTGCTGTCTTGTCTCTCTCTCTTTTTTAAATATTTTTTTAACCTTTATTTAACTAGGCAAGTCAGTTAAGAACAAAGAACAAATTCTTATTTTCAATGACAGCCTAGGAACAGTGGGTTAAGTGCCTGTTCAGGGGCAGAATGACAGCTCGGGGATTTGAACTTGCAACTCTTTTGGTTACTAGTCCAACACTCTAATCACTAGGCTACCCTGTCTCCTCTGTCACAGATCCCTCGGGAACTTTCATTGTGCACACCTGGCCCCTATTCCCACTGATTGTATTTGTATATATGTGCCCTTTGTTCACCATGGTCTTGTCGATTATTGTTACAATGTCCGTTGTTGTGTGTGAGTACCTGTGCTGTTTGTTTTGGCTTTCGTGCCATTGTGGATTGCGCAGATGATTACGGCTCTCGACCTATGTGTTAATCATTGTGCGTGTCTGTTATTTTTTCAAGGTACTCCTCGCTTCTCACTCATTGTGTTTTGGGTTTCTACCCTGTGTTTTGTTACATGTTTGTGTGGTCTTTGTCACCGTGACTTTACACGGCATGCCGTAATTTGGGTGTTATAAAAAACCCTATTACGCATTCCTGCGTCTATTGCCCCAATCTCTTCATACCAGCACGACACTCTCCCTCGTCTACTCTTCTGTTGCTGTCTCTGTGTCTTCTCTGGTGTCTCTCATACATGAATCCTAAATACAAGAACCATTTTCTTTTGTTAATCTCTACAGGTTTGTCATTCAATTTATTGGAACATGGTGGAGATAGATGCAACATAGATCTCAAAACCCCTTTTTATCCATAGGGTTTTCAGCTGTTAGCTTCGCCCACAATTGGCTGCGTGTGAACTACAATTCCGATGCTATGTTTTAATGTTTAGAAACGTCAATAATCATTGCTTGCAAAAGTTTTTTTGAAACATATGCTGATATGCCCTTTTTCTTTCATATCAGAGAGAATTAATAATATTATTTCAAAAAAATATGTACTCACTTCAGCAAATTTGCACAGATGCCTCCAGTTGATGAACTACACTTCCTCCCAAGTTAAGCTTGCAGTTTGAAGAAAGTTGCTAACTAGCAATACCGCAATGACTGGAAGTCTATGGTATCAGCTAGCATGCTAGGAGATACCATAGATTTCCAGTCATTGCGCTAACATTAGTTAGCATTGACTCGCAAAAGAAGCCTAACTTCCTTCATATTGGATGCAGAGACATACACATAGTATCCATGAGTGCATCTGACTCTGGGAATTAATGGACTCATTGCCAAAATCCTGAAGTATCCCTTTAACCTTTTGTTTATGGAAAATGATTTCTCGCTGATATGAAATATACATTCCTTATGTGTCCAAAACTGGACTGCAAGCAATGTGTTTTTAGACAGCATCGGTGCTCCTAACAAAACTCCCCCAGACAGAAGGTACTATCGTCAATAGTTAGCATCGATGAATGGGTTGCATGCAACCATAATCTAAGGCAGTACATTTTTCTAAATCCAGGTTGAGACTTTCTACCCGCAGGAATTTACTCTGTACTCGCTCATGCTCTCTCCTCCCGGTAAAAGTCTCCCAGGCTTTAATAAAAATGAACATGTCCCCATCCCCCTGTCCCCAGGTGAGTTTGCTGGGCTATGGAACTCTAGAGCATTATAAAAACCTGCAACCCTATTGTCAGCTATCCGCAGACCGTTCCCTGGGGAAGGCTTTCAATGGCCACATTTTGGGAATGACCAAATGCAATAAAGTTTTGAATATAAATAATCAATTTTTGATAGCATGTTTGTCACGTAGGTCTTCACATTTTTACTTACTTCGGTGGAAACATCAAGACAAATACACTAAGAGCTTATGATTCAAAAGGTCTAAAATAAATGCAAGTCTAATGTCCAGAGTGAATACATTTTTATTCAAGTATAAGGTACACATCACACACGTGTGCCATCTAAAATATAAATCACAGACAAGATTAAAGAATTGGACAAGTAAAAAAAGGGACTATACAGTCAATTGGTGCCTGCATCCATAACAGTTTGAATGAATTTGAGTGGTTACATACAATACATGTTAGAATGGCTGTGAGACAGGAAGAGAGAGACTGTTGCTGTACTCCCGGTTAAGGCTCTTGTTACCGGTACCACTGAAGGCCCCCAGTATTCAGTCAGGCAGCTTGTCAAAGCATGCAGTGGCCTGATAGGGAGATGCATTCAGTACATTTCATGTGGTGAAGTGACTGCTCTGCAAGGTATTGGGCAACAGCTTTCTTCCCAGGCCTGAATTTACAAAGCATCTCCAGTGACCTAGGACCAGCTCCGCCTTGTCAATGCAATCACCATTGTGATCTAAAAGGCTAAACTGATCCTAAATAAGCACTCCCACTCAAAGGTGCTTAGTGAATACAGGCTCTGTTCTGTCAGAATGCTGATTTCTTGTACTCTAACTCCATCACCACTTGAAATGCTGCACCAGAAACATGAAGTCAGTACCTATGCTAACAAATAAAAGACTCAGGTAGACTCATGGGGCGGCAGGTAGCCTAGTGGGAAGTGCATTGAACTAGAAACCGGAAGGTTGCAAGTTCAAACCCCTGTGCTGACAAGGTACAAATCTGTCGTTCTGCCCCTGAAAAGGGTGTTAACCCACTGTTGCTAGACATTCATTGAGTGACTTGCCTGGTAAAATAAAAAGCCTTATTTGAACATTTCTTAATGTGATATGTTTTATACCGGAGCTCCGAGACATGCTTCAAAATTGCTAAGCAGCTAACTTCGAAGCAGTGTGCCAATTCACTTTATCAGAAGAATGTCATCAATGATGTTGAAGCTTAGTTGCAGCACATGCTTTTTCAAACTGTGTGAAAGCCTCAACCTATGATTATAAAAAAATCGTTTGACATGTTTCTGTGGACATTACGGATATTATTTGGAATTTGTCTGCGTTGTCGTGACTGCTCTTTCCTGTGGATTTCTAAACATAACGCGTCAAACAAACGGAGGTATAAATATTTTTAGTAATATTATTTGAATGTGGCGCTATGCAATTCAGCGGTTTTTGATGACAATTATCCCGCTACAGGGATGGGTAGCGTCAAGAAGTTCCAAGCTTCTTTCAAACACTGACCTTACAAGTACAGGAGGATAGGGAGACGCTAGCGTCTCAACTGGCCAATTGCCAGGGGAAATGCAGAACACCAGATTCAAATAAAATGCTATAAAATTCAAACTTTCATTAAATCTCACACATGTAAGATACTCAATTAAAGCTACACTCGTTGTGAATCCAGCCAACATGTCCGATTTTTAAAATGCTTTTCGGCGAAAGCATGAGAAGCTATTATCTGATAGCATGCACCCATCTGAACCAGTAGTAAACAAAAGAGCTAGCATAGCAGGTGCTACATAAAACGCTGAAATAAAATATAAAATATGCATTACCTTTAACGAGCTTCGTTTGTTGACACTCCAATATGTCCCATAAACATCACAATTGGTCCTTTTGTGCGATTAATTCCATCCATATATATCTAAAATGGCCATTTATAAAGCCCGTTTGATCCATAAAAAAAACAGCTTAGAAAAACGCAAGTTCACTACAAAATATTTCAAAAGTTGCCTATAAACTTTGCCAAAATATTTCAAACTACTTTTGTAATACAATGTTAGGTGTTTTTAAACGTTAATAATCGATCAAATTGTAGACGGGGCAATCTGTATTCAATCCATGAACGAAAAGAAACCAACTCTGCTCATCAAGTCTTGAGCAACTCACAAAAGGGTCCCCCGTTCCGAGTTGGCCTACTTCCTGCTAAGACAAAGAAATAACCTCAGCCATATTCCAAACACTGACGACATCGTCTGGAAGATGTAGGAACTGAAAGTATATTTCTATTAAATTTCCAATGGCAAAGACAATGTAGGGAAGAGAGATGAGGGAAAAAAACAGTTAGTTTGTCCGCTAGGTTTTGCCTGCTCCATAAGTTCTGTTATACTCACAGACATGATTAAAACAGTTTTAGAAACTTCAGAGTGTTTTCTATCCAAATCTATTAATATCATATCATATCATATCAAATCATATCTTATATTCTTGGCATGAGTAGCAGGACCTTGAAATTGGGCACGCTATTTATCCAAAAGTGAAAATTCTGCCCCCTAGCATTTAAAACCTCCTTGGGAAAAGCGTACCACTAGCCCCCGGCCTCGACAACATCGAGAAATTGCAGAGTGCGAAATTCAAAATGCAAAATTTGTAATAATAAACATTCATGAAAATACAAGTGTTTTACATCGGATAAAAGTTTAACTTCAGCCGCTTTGTCACATTTCAAAAAGGATTTACGGCAAAAGCATACCATGCGATTATCTGAGGACAGCGCCCCGCGTACAAAAGCAAAAAAAACAAACATTTTCCAACCAAGCAGAGTCAAAAATAGAGACAAAAAGTCAGAAATAGCGATACAAAAAATCCCTTACCTTTTAAGATCTTCCTCTGTTTAACCTCTTGAAACTCTAGGGGCGCTATATCATTTTTGGATAAAAAGACGTGCCCGTTTTAAGCGCAATATTTTGTCACAAAAAGATGCTCGACTATGCATATAATTGATAGCTTTGGAAAGAAAACACTCTGACGTTTCCAGAACTGCAAAGATATTCTCTGTGCGTGCCCTAGAACGTGAGCTACAGGCAAAACCAAGATGAAACGGCATCCAGGAAATCAGCAGGATTTTTGAGGCTCCGTTTTCCATTGTCTCCTTATATGGCTGTGAATGCGAGAGGAATGAGCCTGTCCTTTCTGTCGTTTTCCCAAGGTGTCGTATTTTTTTTGTAGGCATATCATTGGAAGATTGACCATAAGAGATCACATTTACCAGGTGTCCGCCCGGTGTCCTGCGCCGAAATTGGTGCGCAAACCTCAGCTGCAAGTATTTTTCCATGGAATTCAGAGAAGAAAGCAGGCTTCCACAAACGATATATCAATGAAGAGATATGTGAAAAAACACCTTGAGGATTGATTCCAAACAACGTTTGCCATGTTTCGGTCGATATTATGGAGTTAATTCGGAAAAAGTTTGACGTTGTTGGTGACTGAATTTTCGGTTCGTTTCGGCAGCCAAATGTGATGTACAAAATGGAGCGATTTCTCCTACACAAAGATTCTTTCAGGAAAAACTGAACATTTGCTATGTAACTGAGTCTCCTCATTGAAAACATCCGAAGCTCTTCAAAGGTAAATGATTTTATTTATTTGGTTATCTGGTTTTTGTGAAAATGTTGCGTGCTAAATGCTACTCAAAATGCTAAGCTAGCTTAGCATACTCTTACACAAATTAGTGAATTGCTATGGTTCAAAAGCATATTTTGAAAATCTGAGATGACAGTGTTGTTAAGAAAAGGCTAAGCTTGAGAGCAGGCGCATTATTTTCATTTTATTTGCGATTTTCAGAAATCGTTAACGTTACATTATTCTAATGAGCTTGAGGCTATAACTGTATACAGGTTTTTTTCATAGCCAAACGTGAACAAAACGGAGCGATTTGTCCTACACAAATAATATTTTTTTGAAAAACTGAACATTTGCTATCTAACTGAGAGTCTCCTCATTGAAAACATCTGAAGTTCTTCAAAGGTAAATGATTTTACTTGAATGATTTTCTTGTTTTTGTGAAAATGTTGCTGGCTGAATTCTAGGCTTATAGCTATGTTAGCAATCAATACTCTTACACAAATGCTTGTTTAGCTATGGTGGAAAAGCATATTTTGAAAATCTGAGATGACAGTGTTGTTAACAAAAGTCTAAGCTTGAGAGCAAATATATTTATTTCATTTCATTTGCGATTTTCATGAATAGTTAACTTTGCGTTATGCTAATGAGCTTGAGGCTATAAATAGAATCCCGGATCCGGGATTGCGCGACGCAACAGGTTAACATCCAAAGGGTCCCAGCTATAACACAAATGGTTGTTTTGTTTGATAAAGTCTTTCTTTATATCCCAAAATGTCAGTTAAGTTGGCACGCTTCATTCAATAATCCACCGGTTTCCCCTCGTTCAAAATACATGCAAAACAAAACACATCCCAAACGTTACCAATAAACTTGGTCCAAACAAGTCAAACAACGTTTGTCATCAATCCCCAGGTACCCTAATTTTTAAATAAACAATCAAATTTAAGACGGAGAATAGTAAGTTTGGGTTTTCGCCTGCTATATTCTGTTCTGTTATACTCACATACATTATTTCAATGGTTTTGGAAACTTTAGACTGTTTTCTATCAAACTCTACCAATTTTATGCATATCCTAGCCTCTGGGCCTGAGTAACAAGCAGTTTACATTGGGCACCTCATTGATCAAAAGGTCAGTCAATATGGAACATTTCAAGAACATTGAAAGTTGCAAAAAACATCAAATGCTATGATGAAACTTGCTCTCATGAGGACCTCCAAAGGAATGGAAGACCCAGAGTTACCTCTGCTGCAGAGGACAAGTTCATTAGAGTTACCAGCCTCAGAAATTGCAGCCCAAATAAATGCTTCACAGAGTTCAAGTAACAGACATATCTCAACATCAACTGTTCAGAGGAGACTGTGTTAATCAGGCCTTCCTGGTCGAATTGTTGCAAAGAAACCACTACTAAAGGATACCAAAAAGTAAGACGAGAAAAAAAAGCAGCCAACAGGTGCTCATCATATGTGGGAACTTTTTCAAGACTGTTGGAAAAGCATTCGAGGTGAAACTGGTTGAGAAAATGCTAAGAGTGTGCAAAGCTGTCATCAAGGCAAAGGGTGGCTATTTCACTTTTTTGGTTACTTCATGATTCCACAATTCATGTTATTTCATAGTGTTGATGCGTTCACTATTATTCTACAATGTAGAAAACAGTAAGAATACAGAAAAACCCTGAGTATGAGTAGGTTTTCTAAAACTTTGGACCGATAGTGTATGCCGGACCTTGCGTTAGTGTATCCTTGGAAATGGCCTGAGAGGCAGCGCATCCATATCGATTTTGCTGAAAAGGGAAAGCACCAGTTCTTAGTAGTTCCGGATACATACTCACACTGGCCAGAAGTAAAGTGTATGAGAAGTAAAGTGTATGAGTAATACTTCAGCTACAGCCACAGTAGAGACACTCTGTGGAATGTTTTCAGCCTATGGGTTAGTTGAGGAGTCTGTTTCAGTCAATGGGCCGCAGCTGGTGTCAAACGAGATGGAGTCTTCCAGTTGAATGGGGTGAAACACATCCAGTCGGCTCCATATCATGCAGCTTCAAATGGGGCAGCAGAGCGACATGTACAGAATCTACAACAGCCTCTAGAGAAGGACAAATCATCAGGATTTTTTTTTAATCGGGAAAAACAGTGGTTGTCCGAGATTACCAGGGAGGAGAGAGAGAGAAATGGGTACCCATTGTTGTGAAAAGGGTACTTTGTCCTGTAACATACTTGGTGGAGACTAAAGAAACATTGTGTAAGAAGCATGTGGATCAAATGATGACGCAACACAATGAAAGAGAAGAACTGAATGTGTCAGAGTGGAACATCTCTGATTGACACTACCACTGTGAAGGGCACGCATACAGAGACACAGATTGTGCCAGGCCGTGATCCTGAGGGTCCAGAGCATTATGAGAGGCCAAAAAGGGCCAGAAGGCCTCCGGACCAATTGGATCTGTAAACGGGTTGTATATGAGTTGATATGTGAAAAACGGTTTTGGAAAACCCATCATGTTCATCAAGGATGTTTTCAGAGGAAGTGAGAATTTCCAGGGAGGAGTGTGGTGTACTGAGAAATGTATAATGCTTTAATGAGTTTACATTTAAATGATTGCAAGTAGCCAATGGGATTTCTATGCAGGGTTTGAATTATTTGAATAAAAACGTGACAATGGGGATTCTGTTCTGGCATTGAAATTATTGGATTACGAAATGCATGGGCGGGTAAAGTTCAATGATATATTGGGCTGGGTGTCAAAAGGAATGTCTTTTATTTAACTAGGCAAGTCAATTAAGAAGACATTTTTATTTACAATGACAGCCTTCCAGGAAACAGTGGGTTAACTGCCTTGGCCAGTGGCAGAACAACAGATTTTTACCTTGTCAGCTCAAGGATTCAATCCAGCAACCTTTTCAATACTGGACCGATGCTCTAACCACTAGGCTACCTGTCATGGTTCTATTAAGGGATCTATTAAGGAGAACATGTAATAAATCTGTTCCGTTTATTATAAGCACGCTTCAGTTAAAGAACCCAGCATCTTAGGATGCAACAGACAACAACAGCAGACACAGAGAAAGCTACGGAGAGAGGCAGAGGAGGGGTGAGGAAACAGTAGACTAACACTTAAAGCTGCTCAACGGATTCTACTTCTTGCACCGTGTGTGTGTGTGTGTGTGTGTGTGTGTGTGTGTGTGTGTGTGTGTGTGTGTGTGTGTGTGTGTGTGTGTGTGTGTGTGTGTGTGTGTGTGTGTGTGTGTGTGTGTAGAGAATGTTCCAGAGTTGAGAGACCCACAGTAGCTACTGTAATTGAGTACTGACAGTGTCTGCTGTGGAAGGTGAGAAGGTGTAGTTACTTATTTTTCAGTGTTCAATTTGCACCAAATCCATGCATTTCGCTGTTGAACTTCCTTGTTTTGGGCTGGGGGAGGACTCCCCTACTGGCTCTGTGCCAAGCCCCCAATGTCTTCAAATCCTAGGAGCACCCCTGGTTTTCTATTCCTCTCCTCTTCAATGTATCTGTTATAAAGAACACATTGCTGAGAAGCACTGTACTATTCTCATGCTGCCGCTGTTGCATATTAAATATAAATCATTGCGACAATCCCTGAAAAAACATTACAGCTATTATTCTGATGGAAACTAAAGTATTGATGGGGATGAGGCCTCAGAAGAGAACGTTTTAGTTGATTATTTTTGCACATCTATAATTCACAACAACAGGGTCAATTTAGCTTCAAGTCTCTTGTCTTTCCTTCTTTGCACAAAGTCACTTACTCAAAAAGGAATTCTTACTCAAATCAACGAATGAAAAACAACACGAACAAGCAGTGTGTTGTCCTTCTGCCTCCAGCATATATTCTGAATCATGGAGTCCTTCAGTTTGCAGTCAGGTCCAGTTATAGATGGTTTCTGGCTCTGTCTAGAAGCCTGGTAAAGTGCCCTTGATGGGGGGGGGAGTTAGCTCCTATTAACTGATGCCGGGTCAGATTCTACCTTTAGTTTTCTTTGGTGAAGACTACTTTCATTAGGATTATAAGAACTTTGGCCTTTAGCGCTAGGCATTTTTAATTTTTAGAACATATTCAAGAACCTCCAGAAGCTAACTAGCTACAAGCTATTTAGCCATGGTTAGCCAATGCTAGCGGCTTTACCCTCTGCACCTTTTGCTTCCCTGCTCCATCCACCGCTGCCCCCTGGACACTGATCACCTGGCTACATAGCTGATGCATGCTGGACTGTCCATTAATCACGGTACTCCATTCTGCTTGTTTATGTTTTATCTGTCGGCCCCAGCCGCACTCAGTCTCTTGTGTGTAGTTAATCCGACCCTCCCTGCCTAAGTCAACGCCATTTTACCTGCTGTTGTTGTGCTAGCTGATTAGCTGTTGATGTCTCACCTACTGTTGATCTCTCACCTACTCACCTATGCTTTCCTATATGTCTCTCTCAAATGTCAATATGCCTTGTATACTGTTGTTCAGGTTAGTTATCATTGTTTTAGTTTACAATGGAGCTCCTAGTTCCACTCTTCACACCCCTGACACCCCCTTTGTCCCACCTCCCCACATGCGGTGACCTCACTCATTACAACCAGCATGTCCAGAGATGCAACCTCTCTCATCATCACCCAGTGCCTGGGCTTACCTCCGCTGTACCCGCACCCCACCATACCCCTGTTTGCGCATTATGCCCTGAATATATTCTACCATGCCCAGAAATCTGCCCTTTTTATTCTCTGTCCCCACCGCTCTAGGCGACCAGTTTTGATAGTCTTTAGCCGCACCCTCATACTAGTCCTCCTCTGTTCCGCGGGTGATGTGGAGGTAAACCCAGGCCCTGCATGTCCCCAGGCACCCTCATTTGTTGACTTCTGTGATCAAAAAAGCCTTGGTTTCATGCATGTCAACATCAGAAGCCTCCTACATTAGTTTGTTTTCCTCACTGCTTTAGCACACTCTGCTAACCCTGATGTCCTTGCTGTGTCTGAATCCTGGCTCAGGAAGGCCACCAAAAATTCTGAGATTTCCATACCCAACTATAACATTTTTCGTCAAGATAGAACTGCCAAAAGGGGAGGAGTTGCAGTCTACTGCAGAGAGAGCCTGCAAAGTAATGTCATACTTTCCAGGTCCATACCCAAACAGTTCGAACTACTAATCTTGAAAATTACTCTCTCCAGAAATAAGTCTCTCACTGTTGCAGCCTGCTACCGAACTCCCTCAGCTCCCAGCTGTGCCCTGGACACCATTTGTGAATTGATCGCCCCCCATCTAGCTTCAGAGTATGTTCTGTTAGGTGACCTAAACTGGGATATGCTTAACACCCCGGCAGTCCTACAATCTAAGCTAGATGCCATCAATCTCACACAAATCATCAAGGAACCCACCAGATACAACCCTAAATCTCTAAACAAGGGCACCCTCATAGACGTCATCCTGACCAACTGGTCCTCCAAATACACCTCCGCCGTCTTCAACCAGGATCTCAGCGATCACTGCCTCATTGCCTGTATCCGCTACGGAGCCGCAGTCAAACGACCACCCCTCATCACTGTCAAACGCTCCCTAAAACACTAATAGACCTGGCCCGGGTATCCTGGAAGGACATTGACCTCATCCCGCCAGTTGAGGATGCCTGGTTATTCTTTAAAAGTAACTTCCTCACCATTTTAGATAAGCATGCTCCGTTCAAAAAATGCAGAACTAAGAACAGATATAGCCCTTGGTTCACTCCAGACCTGACTGCCCTCGACCAGCACAAAAACATCCTGTGGCGGACTGCAATAGCATCGAATAGTCCCCGTGATATGCAACTGATCAGGGAAGTCAGGAACCAATACACTCAGTCAGTCAGGAAAGCTAAGGCCAGTTTCTTCAGGCAGAAATTTGCATTCTGTAGCTCCAACTCCAAAAAGTTCTGGGACACTGTGAAGTCCATGGAGAACAAGAGCACCTCCTCCCAGCTGCCCACTGCACTGAGGCTAGGTAACACGGTCACCACCGATAAGTCCATGATTATCGAAAACTTCAACAAGCATTTCTCAACGGCTGGCCATGCCTTCCGCCTGGCTACTCCAACCTCGGCCAACAGATCCGCCCCCCCCCCCCCGCAGCTACTCGCCCAAGCCTCTCCAGCTTCTCCTTTACCCAGATCCAGATAGCAGATGTTCTGAAAGAGCTGCAAAACCTTGACCCATACAAATCAGCTGGGCTTGACAATCTGGACCCTCTATTTCTGAAACTATCCGCCGCCATTGTCGCAACCCCTATTACCAGCCTGTTCAACCTCTCTTTCATATCGTCTGAGATCCCCAAGGATTGGAAAGCTGCCGCAGTCATCCCACTCTTCAAAGGGGGAGACACCCTGGACCCAAACTGCTACAGACCTATATCCATCCTGCCCTGCCTATCTAAGGTCTTCGAAAGCCAAGTCAACAAACAGGTCACTTACCATCTCGAATCACACCGTACCTTCTCCGCTGTGCAATCGGTTTTCCGAGCCGGTCACGGGTGCACCCCAGCCACGCTCAAGGTACTAAACGATATCATAACGGCCATCGATAAAAGACAGTACTGTGCAGCCGTCTTCATCGACCTAGCCAAGGCTTTTGACTCTGTCAATCACCATATTCTTATCGGCAGACTCAGTAGCCTTGGTTTCTCTGATGACTGCCTTCCCTGGTTCACCAAATACTTTGCAGACAGAGTTCAATTCTCGGGCCAACTCTTTTCTCTGAATATAATGTTTTGTATTGTTGCCAAAAAGTTCAATTTTGGTTTCATCTGACCAGAGCACCTTCTTCCACATGTTTGGTGTGTCTCCCAGGTGGCTTGTGACAAACTTTAAATGACACTTTTTATGGATATCTTTAAGAAATGGCTTTCTTCTTGCCACTCTTCCATAAAGGCCAGATTTGTGCAATATATGACTGATTGTTGTCCTATGGACAGAGTCTCCCACCTCAGCTGTAGATCTCTGCAGTTCATCCAGAGTGATCATGGCCCTCTTGGCTGCATCTCTGATCAGTCTTCTCCTTGTATGAGCTGAAAGTTTAGAGGGACGGCCAGGCCTTGGTAGATTTGCAGGGGTCTGATACTCCTTCCATTTCAATATTATCGCTTGAACAGTGCTCCTTGGGATGATGGACCTCTGAGACTATCACAGTGCAGGTGCATTTATACTGAGACTTGATTACACACAGGTGGATTGTTTTTATCATCATTAGTCATTTAGGTCAACATTGGATCATTCAGAGATCCTCACTGAACTTCTGGAGAGAGTTTGCTGCACTGAAAGTAAAGGGGCTGAATAATTTTGCACGCCCAATTTTTCAGTTTTTGATTTGTTAAAAAAGTTGAAATATCCAATCAATGTCGTTCCACTTCATGATTGTGTCCCACTTGTTGTTAATTCTTCACAAAAATAATACAGTTTTATATCTTTAAGTTTGAAGCCTGAAATGTGGCAAAAGGTCGCAAAGTTCAAGGGGGCCGAATACTTTCGCAAGGCACTGTATCAATGATGTTGCTCCACCTCTACGCAGACGACACCATTCTATATACTTCCGGCCCGTCCTTGGACACTGTGCTATCTAACCTCCAAACAAGCTTCAATGCCATACAACACTCCTTCCGTGGCCTCCAACTGCTCTTAAATGCTAGTAAAACCAAATGTATGCTTTTCAACCGTTTTTGGCCGCCTTTCATTCCAGTTTTCTGCTGCCTGTGACTGGAACGAATTGCAGAAATCGCTGAAGTTGGAGACTTTTATCTCCCTCACCAACTTCAAACATCTGCTATCTGAGCAGCTAACCGATCGCTGCAGCTGTACATAGTCTTATCGGTAAATAGCCCACCCAATTATACCTACATCATCTCCATACTGTTTTTATTTATTTACTTTTCTGCTCTTTTGCACATCAATATCTCTACCTGTACATGACCATCTGATCATTTATCACTCCAGTGTTAATCTGCAAAATTGTAATTATTTGCCTACCTCCTCATGCCTTTTGCACACAATGTATATAGACCCTTTTTTCTACAGTGTTATTGACTTGTTAATTGTTTACTCCATGTGTAACTCTGTGTTGTCTGTTCACACTGCTATGCTTTATCTTGGCCAGGTCGCAGTTGCAAATGAGAACTTGTTCTCAACTAGCCTACCTGGTTAAATAAAGGTGAAATAAAAAAATAAAATAAATAAAAAATGGTGTGCTAACTTGTGGATAGATGGCGAGCTGTGTTTCTTCTGCTCTGACTGACCTTATACACCTTACAGAGATGCCAACTCCCAGACCTTGTCAGACCTTGTGTCAGAAACATATTTTGCCTATCTGCTATATGCCCTCTGCATGATTCTACAGCAACGCACTCATTCCTCAGAAAATTGTGGAGAAAAAATGTCAACAGGTCAAAGGAATGGGGACGGAATAATAATGCCTATTTTAGGTATGCCTGCTTTAGATAAAGAGATATCAAAGCAAGCAGAAAACATGTGCAATATAGCGATCAAAACATGTGCAATATAGAGATCAAAACACTGTGTGTGTGGGTGCGGGTGTGTCTGTGTATATGCTCGTGCATCAAGAATGTGTGTGTGTGTGATCCACCATCATTATCATGCCTTACACCCATGGTTGGCCTCAGGCACAACCTGACTGAGGTGAAATATCTTGTAATGGTCAAGTTTGATGGATACCTGTACTTCATATAGCCCCCACAGGGTGTGTCAGCAGAGCATGATGAAACCACCAAGCAACCCTGATACCTGTTACCAGTGGGACTTTCCACTCATCCCATCCACCTGGCAGAAAGAGAAAAGCTGTCAAACATTGAAAAATCTATTGTCATCAAAATTTAAACAGAAGAAAAGGTGCAGCTCTATATAAAGGTAGTGAAAAGTTTTGCAGTTTGAAATAGAAAAAGAAAGACCAAATCAAAGCATGAAAACCCGAGGCTCTCACCAGAAACAGCTCTGATTTAATGAGTCTTCTCAGATCTTAACATTTTGTTGTGCTGTGTGTGTGTGTGTGTGTGTGTCTGTGTGTGTGTGTGTGTGTCTGTGTGTGTGTGTGTGTGTGTGTGTGTGTGTGTGTGTGTGTGTGTGTGTGTGTGTGTGTGTGTGTGTGTGTGTGTGTGTGTGTGTCTGTGTGTGTCTGTGTGTGTATCCTTTGAGAACAGGTGTTCTGCCATGAGATATTTATAGGACCAGTGCAAGGCAATGTCATAACAGTGCAATAGTGTGTGGAGAGGCTGCCATGCCACATTCCCTCACACACACTTACACACACACATAAACACTGTAAATACATGAAGGCAGTTGACATCAGATTGCACTTCATAAGAAAAGAGTTAACAAGTGAACTTTCACAGAAGCTTTGCCTCTCCTTCCATCTGATGTAAGAATGATAATGAAGAGGGTAATAAAATAGCGATGGATCATAAAATATGTGTGCTTGTTTGTCTGTCTGTCTGTGTGTGTGTGAGAGAGCATGTGTGTTTGTGTATGTGTGTGTGTGTGTATCGATATCCCCTTCAAAGCAAAAATCAGCCTCTGCTGGCTTATCTGTGCCGTATGCTATTCTGAATGCCTGCAGCTACACACTTAGAAAAAAAGCTCCCTAAAGGGTTTTCGGCTGTCCTGTGCTTTTCAGCACCAGGGAGAACCCTTTTGGGTTCCATGTAGAACCCCCTGTGGAACCAAAAAACCTTACCTGGAACCAAAAAGGGTTATCCTATGGGGACAGCAGAAGAACCCTTTTAGGTTCTAGATAGCACATTTTATTCTAAGGGGAAAGGGGATCCCTAGTCAGTTGCACAACTAAATACATTCAACCAGGATGTGTCTTTCACATTTATCCCAATGCCTCTGAATCGGAGAGATCCGGGGGGGCTGCCTTAATCGACGTCATAGGCACCTGAAGACCAGTTGTTGTTCGGGGATAACTGCCTTGTTCAAGGACAGAACTGCATATTTTGTACACCTTGCCAGGTCAGGGATTTACACAAGCGACCTTTCGGTTACTGGCATAATGCTCCTAACCGCTAGGCTACCTGCCGCCCGAGTGCACCCTATACTCTTCTCCTCTCCATCCTCTCCTCTCCCCTTCCCTCCATCCTTATCTCTGGACAGCTCCAGAACCCTGCCTTGGCCTGGAAGTTCAACACTTTTTCCTCCGTGGAACGCTTTTTCTTTGAAAGATAATCCTAAACAGTACTGCAGAGTCACCTGGGATTTAGATGGTTCAAGAACAGGGTTCTAAGGTTTCTCTCCTGTCAGTTTCAATGGTCAGTAGATATCCCACCGTTTGCTTTGTCGCTCAGCAGTTTCCAGTAACAGACATTTCTGACATTCTCCTCAGTGAACTGCCAGACAAAGTGCGTGCATTTAGTTGGCTAGACAGAAACATTCAACTCAACTTTCAGGGTTCCTGTTTATTTTGCTTGATTTCACCCATCACATCTGCTTTTCTTATGTTCCACCATAATTTGCAAATAAATGTATAAAAAATCCTACAATGTGATTTTCTGGATTTTGTTTTCTCATTTTGTCTGTCATAGCTGAAGTGTAGGTATGATGAAAATTACAGGCCTCTCATCTTTTTAAGTGGGAGAACTTGCACAATTGGTGGCTGACTGTATGTCTGCCCTAGGCCTCGTGCCTCATCAGTGTCAGGGCCCCAGAGTGCCCCCGGGTCCCACATCAAAGACAGCTGAGAGGAGAGTTAGAGCTCTATCCTCGCTATCTACCTCACACTAGTGTGGAGAGACTGACCAATCCTCTCTCTGCTTGTTTTGATGCCCCTCCAGGACTACACTCTTAGAAAAAAGGGTTATTCGGCTGTCTTCAATGGAGAACTATTTTTGGTTCCGGGTGGAACCTTTTTGGGTTCTATGAAGAACCATCTGTGGAAAAGATTCTACCTGGAACCAAAAAGGGTTCTCGTATGGGAACAGCGAAGAATCCTTTAAAGATCCAGATAGCACCTTTTTTTCTCAGTGTATACTTCCCCAATGTTACGTCAGACTGGTTGCAGGGATTTTCAGGCATGTCATCCAATTTGAATAACCTTTTAGTTAAGTTATTTTCTAATCTAAACTTCATTTCCACTTATTAGAGGAATTCTGGAGAGACGAGGAGCCCGATGTCATGCCTGTCAGAACCAATTTTCTTGAGTGACACTGGGTGTGTGCGTGTGTGCTTGTGTGCGGTTGTGCACGCGCACACATGCATGTGCATAAGCACACGTGTGCAATTCTCACCTTTCAGAAATTGTGTGAAAGAAGATGTCTTCCTTTAGTGTATAGAAGGAGAAAGAGAATAAGTCATGGTAATTTTGGGTAGAGAATTGGAGGGAGGGAGGAAGAGAGGGGGGTAGAGACAACACGAGAGTGAAATGCATTTTAGACATTAATTACAGTAATTAGTGCGTGATTGAAATGGAGTAAAGGCTGCTCAAGGCAATCACTTTGATTTACTAATTCACTGCAAATTACAAACTGCATCACTTAAATATATTGGTGGATCTGCTGCACTGTATGTATGAAAACATTGTTTTGAGAGTTTATTTTGGTTTCTAGATTGCAGCTCGTTTTACTGGCATGAATGAAGGGGGAAAGGGGAAAACCTAATCAGTTGTACAACTGAATGCATTCAACTGAAATGTGTCTTCCGCATTTAACACAACCCCTCTGAATCAGAGAGGTACGGGGGCTGCCATAATTGACATCCACATCTTTGGCACCCATGGAATGACAGGTTTTTACCTTGTCAGCTCTGGGATTCGATCCAGCAACCTTTCGGTTACTGGCCTGAGCTTAGTCATTTATGCACACCGTTGTGAATTATGCTTCTATGAGATTTACAAGATCATCAAATAATTAGGCTAATGAATCTACTGGCGGTAACTAAGAGATTATTGTCGTTTAAGGCGTTATTTCAATATTAACTGAATAATGTGGAGACAGAACCCAATTAAGTAGAAGTAATCAAACCAAGGGTATTGGTCATATGCACAAGATAAACATGGTACACATATTAATAATCCTTTTGTAACTCCCAAACCCGCATGCCTGAAATGAATTAGCATAACGCAACGGACATAAATATCCCTAGAAAATATTCCTATTCATGAAAATCACAAATTAAATATATTGAGACACAGCTTAGCCTTTTGTTAACCTGTTGAAACTCCCCATTAAATCAGGCTCATTAGCATATTGATCTCAGATTTTCAAAATATGCTTTTGAACCATAGAAATTGACTAATTTGTGTAAGAGTATGCTAAGGTAGCTTAGCATTTTGAGCATTTAGCACGCAACATTTTCACAAAAACCAGATAACCAAATAAATAAAATCATTTACCTTTGAAGAGCTTTTGTTAATCACCAAACTTTTTCCGAATTAACTCCATAATATCTGTCATCTCAGATTTTCAAAATATGCTTTACAGCCAAAGCTAGACAAGCATTTGTGTAAGTTTATTGATAGCCTAGCATAGCATTATGCCTTGCTAGCAGCAGGCAACCTTGTCACGGAAATCAGAAAAGCAATGAAATTAAATCGTTTACCTTTGATGAACTTCGGATGTTTTCACTCAAAAATCGAGACTCCCAGGTAGATAGCCAAAAATATCTTGTTCATTTTTTCCCAAAATATTATTTTTGTGACAAAATATCTTGTTTAAAACGCGAAAAAATAGCTCCAGGTTAATCACCCTGTTCTCAGTTCTTCACGTTTGCCTGAGAAATCGCCCGGAAATTGTGGTCACCACAACGCCGAAAAATATTCCAAATTAGCTCCATAATATCGACAGAAACATGGCAAACGTTGTTTATAATCAATCCTCAAGTTGTTTTTCTAATATCTATTCGATAATATATCCGTCGGGACAATTCGTTTTTCAATAGGACCGATTGGAGTAATTGGCTACCTCTGTATTTTACGCGAGAATCTCTCTCGGAGCCACCATGTGACCACTTACGCAATGTGGCCGCCTACGGCTAGTCTTCAACAGAAATGCATAAAGCTACGTCACAATGCTGTAGACACATTGGGGAATACGTAGAAAGCGTAAGCTCGTTGATGGCACATTCACAGCTGAATAGGGACTCATTGGAACGCAGTGCTTTTAAAACCTGGGGCACTTCCGGATTGGATTTTTCTCCGGCTTTCGCCTGCAACATCAGTTCTGTTATACTCACAGACAATATCTTTACAATTTTGGAAACGTTAGAGTGTTTTTTATCCTGTCAATTGTATGCATATTCTAGCATCTTGTCCTGACAAAATATCCCGTTTAAAATGGGAACGTTTTTTTCCAAAAATGAAAATACTGCCCCCTAGTACCAACAGGTTTTAAGTGTTCCTGATATTACAGTACATTCATTTGATTGTTTTAAGTGCCCTGTTGAATGTTGCAGACTGCCTTCTCCTTCTGTATTCCCCCTCATAAACATCCACTGCCCCCCTTACCTCTTCCCTTTCTACTGTACCTATGTAAAATTGTCCCATTGTCACGCCCTGACCTTAGAGTTTTTTATGTCTCTATTTGGTTTGGTCAGGGTGTGATTTGGGTGTACATTCTATGTTCCCTTTTCTATGTTTTTGTATTTCTTTGTTTTGGCCGGGTATGGTTCTCAATCAGGGACAGCTGTCTATCGTTGTCTCTGACTGGGAACCATACTTAGGTAGCTTTTTCCCACAGGGTTTTTGTGGGTAGTTATTTTCTGTTTTGTGTTTCTGCACCTGAGAGGACTGTTTCGGTTTTGTTCATTCTCTTTGTGATTTTTATTATTTAGTGTTCAGTTGAAATAAAAGTATGAACACATTCCACGCTGCGCTTTGGTCCACACCTTCTTCAACAGACGATCGTTACACCCATGTAAATCAGAATCAATCCTATATTTTAAAACATTCATGAGCTTATATCATTGACAGTGTATAATAATGATCTCCCACCATTTTATTGGGATATATATATATATATGCATTTCAGACATTTATGAACCTTTTTTAGTCCATTTTTTAATACTGTGTACGTGCCACCCAGCTACTGTACATTTGACTTTACATGTTGTCATTGGGCTTGCATGGCTATACATGTCCCCTTTCCTTGTAGTTTTTTTGCTTGCAAGAAAGGCATTCCACTGTACTTGTGCACGTGACATTAAACTTGAAACTTTGTATTTTGCAGATGAGTTGCGTATAAGGGCAGCACAGCATTTTCTTTATGGACGTTTTTCCTGTCATTGTCAGATATGTCATGAGTTTTTTGTTTGTTGTACTATTTTGGCAATATTGTATTGTTAGCTGTCATGACTTTGCCCTGTTGGGTGAGGGTCATAAAACCCTCTCTTCCCCCCACCGGTTTATGACCCCCATAAATACCTTTCCCCCTTCTCTCTCCACTCTACAAAATTGGACTTTTGAAAATCCTTTGTTACCACAGAGAGTTGGTTTGCAATACAGTAACATCAAAAGGTTGGGAATGGAATTTTTTTTCTGTAATCCAACCAGTTGAATGTATCCATTTGTACTTAAAGAATATAATGTCAGATCAGTTGTTGTCTGGGACATTATTACTGATGACAGGACAACATAAATTGTATCTTGGGAATTCTACACATTCTAGCTGTCCGATTGACATGGAATTGTTGTGCAAATTAAATGTTTAAATATGAAGCCATTTGTGAAAAGATTCAATGTAATTTTAGCCTTCTACATGAGAGAATTGTTTTCATAAGTAAAGTATGCTCACTCAGTGGCCACGCCCAAGTGAACAGACATTGGTTGGAGAGGGATGAAACACGCTCTTCTCCGGTATAAAAGCCTCCATGACCAAATTCACATCAGTCTAAGCAAACCCCAGCATGAGCTGTGGTTGCGAATAGTTCAATATACACTACACTCTCCATAACACTTTTTACATGAGACCAGATCACGTGGAAGTGACAATCACAACGCTGGAAAGATGAATTTCTACTAGATTATCAAGAATTCAGCATGAGCCGATTTTGGCAAAACGGTATGAACTTTGAACTCTTATTCACTAAAGAAGAAGTGATACGTCCTAGATGTCAAGTTATCATAGGCTACTGTACATTTACATTTAATACTGTACATTGCATTTGCTTTAGATTGTTATGTGAAACAACATTATTGTTATTGGCCTTGTCCACTGTACCCATGTGGAAGAGAGGAGTTTGGCGTATTAGGGCAGCAAAGCATTTGTTCATGGACATTTTTCCTGTCATTATGAGAGAATAAAAGATCAACACCAACCCTGAGCCCTTGGTGATATGTAAGCCGGTCAAAACACAATGCAGTGCAATTAAATGCTTACTTGCAGGTTCACTCTTGATAATGCTGCTTTAACATGACCACCTTAGTCTATACAGTCTTGTCAATAACGTTCTTTATATTCCTGTTTCAATCAAACTTGTTAAACAAAGCGACAATCAGTAGTAGAAACAATAACACCTTTTTTCTCATCCCGTTTCGGGAAAAAGCTGAGGGATGGGGCTGGAGAAATGTAACCAGTCTCAAATTTATAGACAGAGCCATGGATGCAAGGACTGACCAAGTCCAAAACTGGATGTAGCAACTGCTGATTGCCTCTTTTAAGCTCTGTCCAATCAGAATACAGATCATCACAGAGTTGGGTAACACTGGAAATTATTTTTTCAGTACTGGCTGAAAGCCTCTTCACTTGGAGTCAGTAGATATACTGTATCTAAATGTTAAGGACCTAACTTCAATAACACAAATTCCAAAGCAAATCAGGGGGAGAAAAATGTGTTCATTCAGAGAGGACAAATCAAGATGTTATGCTGGGAGTCAGATGTTCAGTCTCCCTGTCCTCAGCTTTTTTCCCAGAACAAAGCACAGGATGCCACTTATAACCCCCCACCCAAGCCTAGAGTTGACCAATCAGAAGTCCTTGCAAGACAACTTGGCCAATGGCCAAATAACAAGTATTCCACTCCAGACTCAACGTACAGACCAATGAAAACATGGCCAACGTAGAACACGTCGCGTTCGGGAGTGCCATTCCACAGATCCTAACAGATGTTGAACTGAATCCAAACTCCTATTTACAATGCACTATTGACCATTAGTACTCTAGTTTATAGTTCTCTCAAACTCTACGTTGTGTATTTATCTTCCAAATATTATTACAAATATCATTCATTTTAATTTTGTCTCTGTCCCTACATTTTGTTTTTTTTAAATCCAAACGTCCATCCTTTTCAATGTAAGATATTGACAAAAGGCTGCTGCTGCCTACCTGCTGCTGCCTACCAGGGCTGGCTTTGAATAATCTAATCACTGGGGCTGTACGAAGTCAATCTCAGTGAAACCTTGTGGATGAGCAGCAGGAAGATGGCCGTGTCACTGTGGCCTTATTAAATCAAACCGCCCTGCAGTAATGGAGTTGGGACCTATAGTAAACCTATTTACTGTTTGGCTTGCCTTTTATGTCTCCTGTGGGTGTCACCCTAAACACCTTCCCCCTTGGAACAACGATGAACCACCGTCCCTTTCCCTCCCTCCTCCCTCCCCCTCTTTCACACACAGGAAGTGATGTCACATTGATAAAGGCTGGTCTGGTCATTGGTCTGAATCTTTAACCACTATTAGACAATAGCATTTATTATTGATGTTCGGTGACGGGACAACGCGCTGCTGTTAGTGCCCTCAAAGTGGAAAACGGATATCACACAAGCCTTTTCTGCCTACGAATCACGTTGGCTCAGATCAGATCCGCTTCTCATGAGCACTTTAATTTACAACTAAAATAAGACCAACCTCGCGGCAGTGGCACCTTCACTTTCTCTCCAAGTTTAGCAAGTAACTTTTTGTTTTGTTTCAGTTTGGAGCAGTCTCACAGTTTGGAATAATCACCCAGAACACATTGATTACAGTTGGCACGTTTAAACAAGTGAAATTACCTTTACCCAAAGGATATAAAAATTAATTTTAACTTATTGATGAGAAGATTAGCCATGGAAAATTCAAGTATCACTGCAGAATATATGCCTCAGACCAGAGCCCTATATTTAGAGGAGTTATGAAATATAAATATATGGCTCTGTCTCAGACCTTTATTCAGTATGCACTGTACCATGGTCACCGCATGAATATTCCTTCTGATTATTGCAATCACTTCAGCTTGATATGACCTTAGTGTGTGAGTATACGTGCAAGGCGGAGGCTCTCTGGAACCTGCAGTGTTACCCAGCATGTATCCATGCCTGTGTTCCTGGGGGTCAACATTACATCTCTGTTTAACCCACACCCTCTACCCACACACTTAAATGTATTATTTACCCTAGCTAATAACAGGGCTGCTCTGGCTTCTCACAATATAGCAGTGTTGCTTTTAGCCAAGCCCTATTCATTATTTACATCCCAGGCTGACTTCCTCAGGCGCACCGAGAAAGACCACAGGCGGATTGAAATGCAAACAAGTTCAAACTCCCACATGTCACTCAATGCTGTGTGGACACGCTCTGAAGTTAAAGTGGTGTGGGATTTTTATTCACTCACATTGCCTTTGCTCTTCTTTTACTTTCCTTAGATGAGATACTGTACTGTAGTAAGTTTGATGAACAGGCTACCATTTGCCACAAGACATTTCACTACATACACACATAATAGTTTTAGTCAGGAGGCATGCACACAATCCACCGCTTCTGAGTATATTACTCGCTAATGTTCAATACCTGGACAATAAAGTAGATGAGCTCAGCGTGAGGACCTCCTTCCAGAGAGACATCAGGGACTGTAACATACTCTGTTTCACAGAATCATGGCTTTCTCTGGATATACTCTCCCCATCGTTACAGCCTGCCGGGTTTACAAAACATATGGCGGAGAGTAATAAAGTACTCTCCGGGAAGAAGAAAGGTGGAGGTCTATGTTTCATGATTAACTACTCATGGTGTGATTGTGGTAACGTACAGGAACTCAAGTCCTTTTGTTCACCCGACCTAGAATACCTCACAATCAAATGCCAACCGCATGACTTCCTTAGAGAATTATATTCAGTTATCGTCACAGCCGTGCATATATCAAGCCGATACCATGATGGCTCTCAAGGAACTGGGCCTTGTGCAAACTAGAAACTGCACATCATGAGGCAGCATTTGTTATAGCTGGTGATTTTAATAAAGCTAATCTGAGGAAAATGCTACCAAAGTTTTATCAACACTACTCACGCATCAAAAACTCTTGACCATTGTTACTCTCCCTTTCGGGATGGCTACAAGGCCCTCCACCAACCCCAAATCAGATCACGGCTCCATTTTGCTCCTCCGTTCCTATAGGCAGAAACTCAAACAGGAAGTACCCGTGCTAAGGTCTATTCAACGCTAGTCTGACCAATTGGAATCATGTTCCGGGTTGCCTCAGAGAATAATATTGACGTTCATCAGGAAGTGTATAAGGGATGTTGTTCCCTTTGTGACGATTAAAACCGATCCAAACCCAAAAATGGATAGATGGCAGCACTCGCGCAAAACTGAAAGTGCAAACCATCGCATTTAACCATGGCAAGAGGTGACTGGGAAGATGATTGATACAAACAGTCCAGTTATGCTCTACACAAGGCTATAAAACAGGGAAAATGCCAGTACAGAGACAACATGGAGTTGCAATTCAACGGCTCACACACGAGACATACAGAATGTGGCAAGTACTCAGACAATCACGGATTGTAAAGGTAAAAACAGCCACGTTGCAATTCGCATACTGCCCCAATAGATCCACAGATGATGCAATCTCCATTGCACTGCACACTGCCCTATCCCATCTGGACAAGAGATATACCTATGTAAGAATGCTGTTCATTGACTACAGTTTAGCCTTCAACACCATAGTACCCTCTAAGCTCATCATTAAGCTTGTGGCCCTGGGTCTGAACCATGCCCTATGCAACTGGGTCCTGGATTTCCTGACAGGCTGCCTCCAGGTGGTAAACACAGGGGCCCCACGAGGGTGAATGTTCAGCCCCTTCCTGTGCTCTCTTTTTAAAATAGTCTTGAGGTATTGCTCACTTGAGGTAGAATACCTCATGATACGCTGACCACACTATCTACCAAGAGAGTTATCATCTATATTATTCGTAGCCGTCTATTTACCACCACAACCCGATGCTGTCATTAAGACTGTACTCAACAAGCTGTAAGAGACAACAAGAAAATGCTCATCCAGAAGCGGCGCTCTTAGTGGCCAGGACTTTAATGCTGGCAAACTTAAATCCGTTTGACCTAATTTCTTCCAGCATGTCATGTGCAACCAGAGGAAAAAAACACTAGACCATCTTTACTCCACACACAGAGACGCATACAAATCTCTCTCTTGCCCTCCATTTGGCAAATCTGACTAGAATTATATCCTCCTGATTCCTGCTTACATGCAAAAACTAAAGTAGGAGGTACCAGTGACTCACTCAATACGGAAGTGGTTAAATGACGCGGATGCTACTCTACAGGACTGTTTTGCTAGCATAGACTGGAATATGTTCTGGATGATCACACTCTCCATAGCCGATGTGAGCAAGACCTTTAACAAAGCAAATGAAATGTGACCATAATTTACCACTCACTGTAGCATTTGCAAAGTCATCAACAGCTATTGTTTCAATTCAACACAGAATAAAAAAAAATAGACAATACAATTGGCCTACGGTTTCAGGCTCTGGTTGATTTTAAAATGTAATGATTTTTAGTGTAATGATATTTAGCACGTTAAACTTTATTTAAAGTGCATACCCCTAGAGTCGATTAACGCGCCCATGCGTGACATGTGAAGTAATTTTGAATATGTATTAGCTCCCTGTGTGTTTCTGCTAGAGACATTCCGTTTCTTGTAGTGGCTGCAGCTCAGTCCCCTCTTTCTAACTTTCTAAAGCTTGTGCCTATTCCATGACATGGAACTTGTGAAAGCAGTGTTTTCTACACATGAGACAATCCGGACAAGAAAATTGTCACAAAACTGTCTGTACAACCCGAACCGTTTGAGCTACAAACTAATAAGTCACCACCACCCACATAATAAAATAATACAGTTTACTATAGAATACTACAGTACTTACTATAGAATTCTGTAGGAAACTGTAGTGTACTGTAGAATACTATACTACGCACTACAGTATCCCTCGATCATGTGTAGTACTGAGTATAGAATGGTGTAGTATACTGTAGAATACTATAGTAAATACTAGTTATCCACAAACAAAAACATAAATACTATAGAAATGTCTGCAAAAACACTACAGGTCGCAAAATCAATACTTTTTATAACTATAGTAAATACTACAGTATTTATTTAGCATATGCCCTGTCTTATCCCCTCTCCCATATCCCAATGTATGTGTCCCATAAGTGAGACACCTTAATGCCAAGTAAAGGCCATATATGTGACTCACCACCTGGATTCGGTCTTATGTAGCAACATTTGAATTTCAGTTTTACATTGAATAAAAGTAGAGACTCAGAGCTACAAAATGGTACAGTATATCACAAACTGCAAGGAAACAATGGGAAAGTAATTCTGCTTCGAAAGTTCATCAACTTGTAAACTCACTTTTGAGAAACTGTCTTTCAATGTTTCGATACAACTATTGGAGAGCCCTTCTTTGTCTACAGCCATTCAGCATTGTTCACACCCTCTTAAGCGTTAGCCCCACCCATCTCTTTAAGGGTTGAGCCGACCATTCTGTACTGACTTGCCAGTTACTTCCAGGCATCTAAGAGAGAGAGAACAGCTCAGGGAACATTACTCACCCCATCAGAGCTGGTTAGGCTGTTATGTAATCCAGTGCGTTGGTGACTGCAACTGTGCTGTCAAATTGTCCATTTGTAAATTCAGAGCATTTCGCGTTCAGAGCGCAAACTGGAAGCTCTGCCCAATAAGTAGGGTTATTCCAAAATCTCTGACCTCACAATGACAGTTAAGCACCCAAGCTAACTGGCTAACATTGGCTAGCTACTTCCAGACACATAATGAGAGAACACCCCACACTGACCATTTTACTCACCCTAGCAGAGCTGGTTATGTAGTTTTCATGTTATCCAGAGCGTTGGTGAATATAACTGTACTGCTGGCAACAATTGAATTACGCTTTGTTGCTGATGTTTACCGACACCGAACATATTCAACAGGTGTTGAGTATTCAAAAATTCATCAATTTTTCTGCGCTCTGGCACACTACGACCAGAGTATTTGTTAAGATATTTAGCTAGATAGCTAGCAAGGTCAACAATGAATACCAATGCATGATGTAACGTCAGATAGCGAGCCAGCCAGCTAAAGTTAGCTAGATAGCTAATAGTACACTTTAACTTGAAAATAAAATAAATTGGAGTGGAGTCTTTTGTTCATAAGACATGCAGCTAAACAATTAACCATAATCACAACTCATGACGTTACTACCCTGCATGAATCTGCAGGTAGCGAACCAACCAGTTTCTATGGCTATAACTAGTCAAGCAAATGTGTCTGAGATACAAAGAATAATATCATACACATAATGTTAGCTAGTGACCCAGCCAGCTAACATTAGCTAGCTAACAGTACACTTGAAAGGAAACCACTTTCTATCAAAATTAGAAGGGTGTAATGTCTGAAAATGTAGCTAACTACCAGTATACATCATGGTTGGACGCATCTCCTGTCTGATGCCATGCATTGATGCCTTTGACGACTGGTGTTTTCTCCATCTCCTTAGCTATCATTCTCGAATTCCACTTATTTAAAAAATCAGTCCTTCAGAAAGTGGAGAGCATACACATAATGTTAGCTAGCGAGACAGCCAGCTAACATTAGCTAGCTAACAGTACACTTTAACTTGACATTAACTTGAGTGTGATCATCCAGAACATATTCCAAATCAAATCAAATGTATTTATATAGCCCTTCTTACATCAGCTGATATCTCAAAGTGCTGTACAGAAACCCAGCCTAAAACCCCAAACAGCAAGCAATGCAGGTGTAGAAGCACGGTAGCTAGGAAAAACTCCCTAGAAATGCCAAAACCTAGGAAGAAACCTAGAGGAACCAGGCTATGAGGGGTGGCCAGTCCTCTTCTGACTATGCCGGGTGGAGATTATAACAGAACATGGACAAGATGTTCAAATGTTCATAAATTACCAGCATGGTCAAATAATAAAAATCACAGTAGTTGTCGAGGGTGCAGCAAGTCAGCACCTCAGGAGTAAATGTCAGTTGGCTTTTCATAGCCAAAAATTAAGAGTATCTCTACCGCTCCTGCTGTCTCTAGAGAGTTGAAAACAGCAGGTCTGGGACAGGTAGCACGTCCGGTGAACAGTTCAGGGTTCCATAGCCGCAGGCAGAACAGTTGAAACTGGAGCAGCAGCACGGCCAGGTGGACTGAGAACAGCAAGGAGTCATCATGCCAAGTAGTCCTAAGGCATGGTCCTAGGGCTCAGGTCCTCCGAGAGAGAGAATGAAAGAGAGAAAGAGAGAATTAGAGAGAGCATACTTAAATTCACACAGTACACCTGTTTATGCAGTTATCCTATGCAATATTTTTTTTTAAAGACACGTTCGACAAGATTACCTAGACATGCTGACCAGCTCCAATAGACAGACGTGCTATATGGCAGACAAATCCGAACTCATCTATCGGTATGTCCAGCCCACTCATTATCTCAGCCAATCATGGCTAGCGGGAAGGTTGCTCACTTTTTCTTTGGCTAAACCACTTGGCCCTTCATTTAACAATTGTCTTCGTATTTACAGATGGCATGAAATTAAGGCACATGAAAGTGCACATGTTCAAGAAGGCATTTCTGCCAAAAAACACATTTTGATAAAAAACATGTTTACGTTCAAATTCTACCCCTGCTGAAGTCGTGACTTACGACATACGCCTAGTTTCCTGAATCGGTTCCCTATGGTTATAGAAAAGAGCAGAAGCTCTGAACTCTATGTTCAGAACCCAATCCTACCTTCCTGCAGGATATGGAAGATTATCTCTTTAAGTATTTATCCAGTAAGTTCAAGGAGAAAACCCCCCACTTCTATATCAAAGAAAATAAAACAAAAACACTTTACTAAGTACTACAGTGAAGTCCTCAAACACTACAGTAAATACTACAGTCTGCAAAAACACTACAGTAAATACTATAATATATACTACTGTTTTTTTACTACAGTATTTAAACTATAGTAAACTGTACATACTTTTTAATGTGGGCGTCGAAAAAGAACAGTATCATTTATTTTGCTCTACGACATCCACAAACTTTACGTCAGTCGTCTGAAATTTCAGACGCCCACATCCTAATTTTGAAGATGTCTTCTCACAAAAGCGACAGTCCAGACCTAACCGTTTGAGCTACAAACTAAGAAGACATTGACAGGTAAGACCCTCAGGAACAGGTTTAAAAAGTGCACAACCAAAGTGACTAAATATGGGTCAAATTATTGCTTACATATAGCACAGACTCTTCACAACCATTTCTGTATGTGTTATTCAATGCATTTCTACCCCCTAGGCAAAAACAGGTTGATTCAACATTTTAAAAACCTACAGGGGTCCTAAAATTCCAAAATAAATAACCAAATTATCCATGGTATGACCATCTTAAAACAATTCCATGTGTTAGCTTAATATACAGTATGAGTCAAAAGTTTGGACACACCTACTTATTCAAGGGTTTTTCTTTATTTGTACTATTATCTACATTGTAGAATAATAGTGAAGACATAAAACTATGAAAAAACAATTCCATATGTTAGCTTAGTATACAACACCAGTCAAAAGTGTGGACACACCTACTCATTCAAGGGTTGTTCTTTATTTTTTACAATTACAGTGCCTTGCGAAAGTATTCGCCCCCCTTGAACTTTGCGACCTTTTGCCACATTTCAGGCTTCAAACATAAAGATATAAAACTGTATTTTTTTGTGAAGAATCAACAACAAGTGGGACACAATCATGAAGTGGAACGACATTTATTGGATATTTCAAACTTTTTTAACAAATCAAAAACTGAAAAATTGGGCGTGCAAAATTATTCAGCCCCCTTAAGTTAATACTTTGTAGCGCCACCTTTTGCTGCGATTACAGCTGTAAGTCGCTTGGGGTATGTCTCTATCAGTTTTGCACATCGAGAGACTGAATTTTTTTCCCATTCCTCCTTGCAAAACAGCTCGAGCTCAGTGAGGTTGGATGGAGAGCATTTGTAAACAGCAGTTTTCAGTTCTACAGTATCTACATTGTAGAATAATAGTGAATACATCAAAACTATGAAAAAACACATATGGAATCAAGTAGTGACCAAACAACTTTGATTTTATATTTGAGATTCTTCAAAGTAGCCACCCTTTGCCTTGATGACAGCTTTACACATGCCTGGCATTCTCTCAACCAGCTTCATAGGTAGTCACCTGGAATGCATTTCAATTAACAGGTGTGCCTTGTTAAAAGTAAACGTTTTGAATTTTTTTAGCCAATCAGCTGTGTTATGACAAGGTAGGGCTGGTATACAGAAGATAGCCCTATTTGGTAAACACCAAGTAAATTTTATGGCAAGAACAGCTCCAATAAGCAAACAGAAATGACAGTCCATTATTATTTTAAGACATGAAGGTCAGTCAATACGGAAAATGTCATGAACTTTTAATGTTTCTTCAAATGCAGTTGCAAAAACCATCAAGCACGATGATGAAACTCTCTCATGAGGACTGCCACAGGATACATTTATTAGAGTTAACAGACTCAGAAATTGCAGCCCAAATAAATGCTTCAGAGTTCAAGTAACAGACACATCTCAACGTCAACTGTTCAGAAAAAACTGTGTGAATCATGCCTTCATGGTCAAATTTCTGTAAAGACATCACTACTAAAGGACACCACTAAGAAGAAGAGACTTGCTTGGGCCAAGAAAGGCAAGCAATGCACATTGGAAATCAAATCAAATCAAATCAAATGTTATTTGTCACATACACATGGTTAGCAGATGTTAATGCGAGTGTAGCGAAATGCTTGTGCTTCTAGTTCCGACAATGCAGTAATAACCAACAAGTAATCTAACTAACAATTCCTAATCTACTGTCTTATACACAGTGTAAGGGGATAAAGAATATGTACATAAGGATATATGAATGAGTGATGGTACAGAGCAGCATAGGCAAGATACAGTAGATGGTATCGAGTACAGTATATACATATGAGATGAGTATGTAAACAAAGTGGCATAGTTAAAGTGGCTAGTGATACATGTATTACATAAGGATGCAGACGATGATATAGAGTACAGTATATACGTATGCATATGAGATGAATAATGTAGGGTAAGTACCATTATATAAGGTAGCATTGTTTAAAGTGGCTAGTGATATATTTACATCATTTCCCATCACTTCCCATTATTAAAGTGGCTGGAGTTGAGTCAGTGTCAGTGTGTTGGCAGCAGCCACTCAATGTTAGTGGTGGCTGTTTAACAGTCTGATGGCCTTGAGATAGAAGCTGTTTTTCAGTCTCTCGGTCCCAGCTTTGATGCACCTGTACTGACCTCGCCTTCTGGATGATAGAGGGGTGAACAGGCAGTGGCTCGGGTGGTAGATGTCCTTGATGATCTTTATGGCCTTCCTGTAACATCGGGTGGTGTAGGTGTTCTGGAGGGCAGGTAGTTTGCCCCCGATGATGCGTTGTGCAGACCTCACTACCCTCTGGAGAGCCTTACGGTTGAGGGCGGAGCAGTTGCCGTACCAGGCGGTGATACAGCCCGCCAGGATGCTCTCGATTGTGCATCTGTAGAAGTTTGTGAGTGCTTTTGGTGACAAGCCGAATTTCTTCAGCCTCCTTCACGATGCTGTCTGTGTGAGTGGACCAATTCAGTTTGTCTGTGATGTGTATGCCGAGGAACTTAAAACTTGCTACTCTCTCCACTACTGTTCCATCGATGTGGATAGGGGGGTGTTCCCTTTGCTGTTTCCTGAAGTCCACAATCATCTCCTTAGTTTTGTTGACGTTGAGTGTGAGGTTATTTTCCTGACACCACACTCCGAGGGCCCTCACCTCCTCCCTGTAGGCCGTCTCGTCGTTGTTGGTAATCAAGCCTACCACTGTTGTGTCGTCCGCAAACTTGATGATTGAGTTGGAGGCGTGCGTGGCCACGCAGTCGTGGGTGAACAGGGAGTACAGGAGAGGGCTCAGAACGCACCCTTGTGGGGCCCCAGTGTTGAGGATCAGCGGGGAGGAGATGTTGTTACCTACCCTCACCACCTGGGGGCGGCCCGTCAGGAAGTCCAGTACCCAGTTGCACAGGGCGGGGTCGAGACCCAGGGTCTCGAGCTTGATGACGAGCTTGGAGGGTACTATGGTGTTGAATGCCGAGCTGTAGTCGATGAACAGCATTCTCACATAGGTATTCCTCTTGTCCAGATGGGTTAGGGCAGTGTGCAGTGTGGTTGAGATTGCATCGTCTGTGGACCTATTTGAGCGGTAAGCAAATTGGAGTGGGTCTAGGGTGTCAGGTAGGGTGGAGGTGATATGGTCCTTGACTAGTCTCTCAAAGCACTTCATGATGACGGAAGTGAGTGCTACGGGGCGGTAGTCGTTTAGCTCAGTTACCTTAGCTTTCTTGGGAACAGGAACGATGGTGGCCCTCTTGAAGCATGTGGGAACAGCAGACTGGTATAGGGATTGATTGAATATGTCCGTAAACACACCAGCCAGCTGGTCTGCGCATGCTCTGAGGGCGCGGCTGGGGATGCCGTCTGGGCCTGCAGCCTTGCGAGGGTTAACACGTTTAAATGTTTTACTCACCTCGGCTGCAGTGAAGGAGAGACCGCATTTTTCCGTTGCAGGCAGTGTCAGTGGCACTGTATTGTCCTCAAAGCGGGCAAAAAAGTTATTTAGTCTGCCTGGGAGCAAGACATCCTGGTCCGTGACTGGGCTGGATTTCTTCCTGTAGTCCGTGATTGACTGTAGACCCTGCCACATGCCTCTTGTGTCTGAGCCGTTGAATTGGGATTCTACTTTGTCTCTGTACTGACGCTTAGCTTGTTTGATAGCCTTACGGAGGGAATAGCTGCATTGTTTGTATTCAGTCATGTTACCAGACACCTTGCCCTGATTGAAAGCAGTGGTTCGCGCTTTCAGTTTCACACGAATGCTGCCATCAATCCAAGGTTTCTGGTTAGGGAATGTTTTAATCGTTGCTATGGGAACGACATCTTCAACGCACGTTCTAATGAACTCGCACACCGAATCAGCGTATTCGTCAATGTTGTTATTTGGCGCAATACGAAATATGTTCTTTGGTGTGCTGAATCAAAATTTGAGATTTTTGGTTCCAGCCGATGTGTCGTTGTGTGACGGAGAGTAGTTGAATGGATGATTTCTGCATGTGTGGTTCCCACCATGAAGGATGGAGGAGGAGCTGGGATGGCGTGGGGGTGCTTTGCTGATGACACTGTCTGTGATTTATTTAGAATTCAAGGCACACTTAACTAGCATGTCTACCACAGCATTCTGCAGCGATACGCCATCCCATCTGGTTTGGGCTTAGTGGGATAATCATTTGTTTTTCAACAGGACAATGACCCAAAACACACTTTCAGGCTGTATACAGGCTATTTGACCAAGAAGGAGAGTGATGGAGTACTGCATCAGATGACCTGGCCTCCACAATCACCCGACCTCAACCCAATTGAGATGAGTTGGACTGCAGAGTGATGGAAGAGCAGCCAACAAGTGCTCAGCATATGTTGGAACTCCTTCAAGACTGTTGGAAAAGCATTCCAGGTGAAGCTGGTTGAGAGAAGGCCAAGAGTGTGCAAAGCTGTCATCAACGGCAGGGTAGCCTAGTGGTTAGAGCGTTGGACTAGTAACTGGATGGTTGCGAGTTCAAACCCCCGAGCTGACAAGGTACAAATCTGTTGTTCTGCTCCTGAACAGGCAATTAACCCACTGTTCCTAGGCCATCATTGAAAATAAGAATGTGTTCTTAACTGACTTGCCTGGTTATTAAATAAAGGTAAAATAAATAAATTATACTACAATGTAGAAAATAGCAAAAATAATGAAAAACCCTTGAACAAGTAGGTGTGTTCCCTTTTGACTGGTACTGTTTGTCGTGAACCAAGGGATTGGATTTACAGGGGCTTTATTTGGTTACTGTAACTATGCATTTATTGTTATGTAATATAATACATTGTGAATGTTTAAGATGGCATTGCGTTGGTCAATGATGATGAATAGGGATCGTAATAATCTGCCCAGACTCTCAAACGGCATTGATCACTCTTGCACCCACGTACTTTAATATAATCTGCTTTATAAAGAAAAAATATACATCTGACATTGTATTCCTATTTGAACTTAGCTGTGCTTATAAACATTTAAAAGTGCAGTGATAGACATTTGGGTGAAACTAAAAAGCTGACATTGTTTTTCTATAGAAATTTGGTTGTGCTTATAGATGGTTGAAAGCATAGTGATAACACATTGGAAACTTTAGGCTGTCTTTTTGAGTGTGTGAATATAGGTTGTATATCAACCAAACACTACCCAATTATTCTCGTTGAAACGACCTGGTATTCCCAGTGGACACCTTTTCCCAATCCATATTGTTCATTGCTGAGTCAAATTATGTAAAGTAAGGAAGGGAGTTAATTTTTTGAGCTACGTGTAAGCTAAATCATATAATGTAGGCTTGCTTAAAATTTGATTCTTGTACTATTTATATTTAATCCGTTTTGGGAAATCAGTAGGCACTAGAGGTCCTCCTCTCCCTTTTTCCTTTCAGAATGTTACATCTACAGTCAACTGTGTCCCTTTGAAAGCAGCCTGTCAGTTTCTAATGGACACAGTGGACGACTGTGAGTCCCTGATGACTACATCACCAAACAAACAAACGATGTCCATGGCCAGCAATCTACCTCTATCTGTGGTCACACATCTCTCTTATCAGTCTTACTCTCTCTACCTCTATCTTACAATCACGCACGCAGCCACGCACAAACACACACATTCCACTCTTATTTGCAATGCAGTAGAACTGTCTGACATGAGGAAAAATAAAGAATTTCAGGTCTGTCAAATCTGCCATTCTCACTTAGCCTACACATGATTCTAGAGAGGGTAGGAAAGAGGAGTGATCAACATGATGAATACCAACTAATACTCCCATATGTAAACCTCTGTATCCCTGTCCCTGCAGCTCTCAGCTTCCACACACCGACTCAGGATCTCATTATAGACACATTGTTTGGATCAGCTCAAAACCACATTTGTAGAATGATTGATGATTTCATCCACATGCACTGACAAAAACCTGTCACAATTTCCCACATCTCACTATACTGGTTGAGTTGTAACATTTCATTGCTCCACCCATGACATAATCTATAACATTATTGAGCTTTCTGGCCATGATTGTTTTACAGGATGGAAGACCACTTGAAGTTTGAGGTTTTGTGTGATGACTATAGATAATCTGAGCTCTGATGCTTGACTCATCACTTTCCCCAGGTGTCAGCATGTGTGCATGTGTGTGTGCGCTTATTGTTTTTATAAGTGTTTATAATCTCAGTCAGTATGCACTGCGGGGTACCTGACTTGATTGGGGCTCACTAACAAGCAGGCAGGTGTGTTTGCTCTCCTATCCGTGGGCTATGTTAAGAGGGAGAGAGTGGCCCCCGTGGAGAGTGTGTCAGCACCGCAGAGTTGTTGACTGTTGTTCATGTTCAACTTTTCCTGGCTACCATTGATTAATTTTGTGTGTGCTCATCAAAGTAAACCTTTTAATATTAGTGTGTATTCAGGGACTGGGCACCAAAGGTCTTCATTTGTTCAACTAAATACAATAACAGGGTGATATTAGTATGAAATAGTGATAGCTTTTACGTTTCTTCAATTAAGAGGTTCTATTCCTCAACACTACAGGTATATCTCTACAGACTATCCTACTTGTTTCACTGTCAAGGTTGGCTATCATAACTCACAGCTGGCAACTGTCTGGAACTTGGCACTTGGAGGCAACTGTCTGGAACTTGGCACTTGGAGGCCCCCCTTTACAAGGGAATAAGATTCACATCTCAGGTTTTATAGGTTAACTTGGTGTCTGAACATTTTAATCATAACCGGTGGCATTTACTCAGAGAGCAGCCTCTCATAGGGAGTAATTAAACATTTCCCTTTCATCAACACTTGTTTTGTGTCCTCTTCTGACACCGAGGGCCACGCAAAGCTTCTTCCCGAGAGTGCCCCACAACTTCAGACAGAACACCTGGATATATGATGAGGGAAATCCTCTTGTCTCCTCGACTCATCGATTGCAAGCTGTTGAGCTCTCCTTAGACTCTCCAAATTGACAATAAATCTTATATCTTCATGAGTTTTCCCAGAGAATGGAGATCAGACAGAAAGACAAGGGGCTGTGTGGGGTACACCGGAAGGGGACTAAAACATTCCTGAAAATAGGTTATATATTTAAGGCCTGTAAAGTTTGTAATTGCCTACTGAGGCTGCATTTAACAGCGCCCCAGCAAGTCGTTAGGTATTCTTTTTGATGGATCGACATGTTTACAGAATTTTTCATTTGGGGGACTCACTGAGCATGCGCCTATTTATAATTTATATCCGTTATATGGGATGAAGTTTAATCTGGGTGCTTTTATTATTACTGTATTTTCCAGCAATATTCCGCAGTTAACTGATGAGAATGTTGTGAAGCCGTACCAATCTCTGCACTGTAACAATAGGCTCTCCTTGCACTGTTGCTGAGGCCTGTTCCGCTGCCTGGCAGGTTATTGGGAAGAGATAGCCTGTCATTTCCATTTTAAACTTTGCAGCTCTTTTGAATACAAACTTAAGGGAATAAGGATTTCCACGTACATGTTCACATACATGTACACACACACGTACACACACACATGTACACACATGTACACACACACACACACACACACACACACACACACACACACACACACACACACACACACACACACTCCATCTCTCGCTCTGTGTAGTGTATTTGAATCTATCTTTTTTCAGTGTGTGTTGATACTTTATTTCACAACAAATGAGGCAATGTTAGAAATACTAATAAATGCAGTGGCACACAGACTGTCTCTATCTAGTTCTGGCTATGGAGCTCATCAATAGACCCAATCAATGTCATCATTCTAATTATCATCTTAATATGATATTAGGTTACAATAAGTGTCTGCGAGAACTGATAAAATGCCATCATTAGCTTTGTAGCAAACGGGTGCGTCACTTGCTTTGCCACGTTTCTTCAGGCCATCTGCAGATCTGCTGCACTGTCTGTCATTCATTCATATTGACACCACTTGCCTTTGTTCAATATGCTAACCCCAGAGACCCATGATCTCCTGCCATAAAGCCAGCCTGTCCTTCTAACTAAGCAGCAGCAGGCTGGCTATAAACCAACTCATATAGTGGCCATATGACCGTAGTGGAGCAGAGGGCAGCTCTGGGTCCTCTCAGTGTGACTGACTGGCTGTTTTATTTCCCGGCCAGGCCAGCCTGTTGACCAGGAGCTGAAGTAACGGCCGGCTGCGGTCCTGGTGGGGGTTTCCTGTTTAGAGAGAGCACTGAAGCGTGGAGTTACTCCAGATCGCAGACAAAGGACATGTCAGTCATAACGATGCGCTTATTAAAGAGATAATCGTTTAATCCGTGGAAATCTTTGGCATAATTACTTTGTTGGTTTGCGGCTAGGTGGTTGGTATGGTTTACATATATATATATATATATTTGTTATTTCCCAGTGCTTGGCTTTAAGCTGAACGCACACACTAGTCACAAAACTTTGAAGGTAGAAAGATCCATGAGGCTCCCTGTGCTGTGTTGTAAGTTGACATCCCATTCCATTCCACTGAAGGTCACACAAAAGCTATTCATGTTTGGAAGTCCATGAGCAACTGGCCTGGTTAACGTGGTTCAAAAGGGGAAGAGAAAATAGAGCTTGGAGATAAAGTAGAAAATTATAATCATGTTGCCGCCGAATACATATTTCCGAGTACTGCGATTTCTTGAAGCAACAAGTGGTGTCCCTTGGGGGTCCAGACATGAGCTGGAATACACAGTGCTGACTGTACTTGAACTCAAGGCTAAATTTAGTGTATAGTAACACATTGAACACTGTAGTGCCTAGAGTTGCATGTCATCCAATACATACAGTGTATGTTAATATTTGCCTTCATGTGTTTTGTTCTCACTTGCGGGCGTCCTAGTGTTCTAAAAGTAATATACAGGACCGATTTCACTGAGAGAACAGGACATGATAGTTTATGAAACAATGCCAGTCAGTCAAAATAAAAAAGAGGCACCATGCAGGTTTCAGTCAGTGGAAAATCAATTTGTTGTTGTTTTGATGTGTTTTTAAGCTTATCTAACCAAGCCTGAATTCCAATTTGTTTCATGTTCACAACAGTGCTTTAGAAGAGTGGTTCCAGGTTTCAATTTTTTTTTAATCCTTTTCATGTTGCAACAGTAATCCTTCAAAAATACTCCTATATGATTTCCTCATTAGTATGTAAATTAGTATTTATTTGTATTGACATTTCAGCACAGTAGCTCACAGGTTGTGTGTGTGTGTGTGTGTGTGTGTGTGTGTGTGTGTGTGTGTGTGTGTGTGTGTGTGTGTGTGTGTGTGTGTGTGTGTGTGTGTGTGTGTGTGTGTGTGTGTGTGTGTTTAGCAATGTTCATCCCTTTGTTCGGTTATAGTGACAGGTGAATAAAAAAAATAAAAAAATATCCTGTATGGCTCATGGGTCGATTGACAACTTTTTGATTCCAACAAACAGGGGAATGATGTTCCCAAAGTAGCCCACTCTTCCTTTTAGCAAAGCATCCTTCATGAAGAAAGAACCCATCTCGAAAGGCATTGATCCGTGGTGAGGTCCCTTTTGAAGTAAAATGGAAATATCTAATTCAACAGCGATGATTCACAAGACATTCATCGGGTGTCTGTCTCTGTGTATTTGAAGTGTACATGTGGGAGAGGAAAGAGAACAACAGTGATTAACCTTCTTTCATCTGTCATCTCGGAATGCCTTGCCAAAAGCTCTCACTCTGCATCACGCACTCCACATCAAGGTTTTGGTGAATCAGTCTATCTCGGCCTAATTAAAACAAACCGTATTACAGAGGAAAAACACTGTAATCTCACCAAATGACATCTCTTCTGTTTACAGCTAAGTAGCTGTGCAACACACAGATTACACACACTGTCACAGTGTGTTTTATTTTGAGTGTTTCCTTAGGTTACAGCTGGAGGGAACCCTTACCTTGTTTCTAGTTTCCAGGTTACCCTGATTGTTTCTTATTGGTTTCACCTGTGTTTGATAGCCCTCTTCACCTGGTTGCCTGGCTACTTAGGTTCCTCTGTTGGCCTGGATCCTTGCTTAGATCTTATATTTTGTTTAGTGCACTCTTTTGCTGTTGCCCTGTTTTTGTAAAAAATCTGGATTTACCCTTACCTCTGCTTGCTGTGTTTCTCTGCGACTGGGTTCGAATTCATGCAAGCATCATTGTAACAGGAGACCTAAGCCAACGATGGACCCAGCAGAGATTTCTCAGTCATCCGAGGGACATTTTATTAATTTATTTATTCAAACTTTATTTAACCAGGTAGGCAAGTTGAGAACAAGTTCTCATTTACAATTGCGACCTGGCCAAGATAAAGCAAAGCAGTTCGACACATACAACGACACAGAGTTACACATGGAGTAAAACAAACATACAGTCAATAATACAGTATTAACAAGTCTATATACGTTGTGAGCAAATGAGGTGAGATAAGGGAGGTAAAGGCAAAAAAAGGCCAAGGTGGCAAAGTAAATACAAATAAATAAATGAAATACAGTAGGGAAAGAGGTAGTTGTTTGGGCTAAATTATAGGTGGGCTATGTACAGGTGCAGTAATCTGTGAGCTGCCCTGACAGTTGGTGCTTAAAGCTAGTGAGGGAGATAAGTGTTTCCAGTTTCAGAGATTTTTGTAGTTCGTTCCAGTCATTGGCAGCAGAGAACTGGAAGGAGAGGCGGCCAAAGAAAGAATTGGTTTTGGGGGTGACTAGAGAGATATACCTGCTTGGGCGTGTGCTACAGGTAGGAGATCCTATGGTGACCAGCGAGCTGAGATAAGTGGGGACTCTACCTAGCAGGGTCTTGTAGATGACCTGGAGCCAGTGGCTTTGGCGACGAGTATGAAGCTCGGGCCAGCCAACGAGAGCGTACAGGTCGCAATGGTGGGTAGTATATGGGGCTTTGGTGACAAAACGGATTGCACTGTAATAGGCTGCATCCAATTTGTTGAGTAGGGTATTGGAGGCTATTTTGTAAATGACATCACCGAAGTCGAGGATTGGTAGGATGGTCAGTTTTACAAGGGTATGTTTGGCAGCATGAGTGAAGGATGCTTTGTTGCGAAATAGGATGCCAATTCTAGATTTAACTTTGGATTGGAGATGTTTGATATGGGTTCTGGATGGAGAGTTTACAGTCTAACCAGACACCTAAATATTTGAAGTTGTCCACGTATTCTAAGTCAGAGTCGTCCAGAGTAGTGATGTTGGACAGGCGGGCAGGTGCAGGTAGCGATCGGTTGAAGAGCATGCATTTAGTTTTACTTGTATTTAAGAGCAATTGGAGGCCATGGAAGGAGAGTTGTATGGCATTGAAGCTTGCCTGGTGGATTGTTAACACAGTGTCCAAAGAAGGGCCAGAAGTATACAGAATGGTGTCGTCTGCGTAGAGGGGGATCAGGGACTCACCAGCGGAGAAGAGAGTCGGTCCAAGAATTGAACCCTGTGGCACCCCCATAGAGACTGCCAGAGGTCCGGACAGCAGACCCTCCGATTTGACACACTGAACTCTATCAAAGAAGTAGTTGGTGAACCAGGCGAGGCAATCATTTGAGAAACCAAGGCTGTCGAGTCTGCCGATGAGGATGTGGTGATTGACAGAGTCGAAAGCCTTGGCCAGATCAAGGAATACGGCTGCACAGTAATGTTTCTTTTTGATGGCGTTTAGGACCTTGAGCGTGGCTGAGGTGCATCCATGACCAGCTCTGAAACCAGATTGCATAGCAGAGAAGGTATGGTGAGATTCGAAATGGTCTGTAATCTGTTTGTCGACTTGGCTTTCGAAGACCTTAGAAAGGCATGGTAGGATAGATATAGGTCTGTAGCAGTTGGGTCAACAGTGTCCTCCCCCTTTGAAGAGGGGGATGACCGCAGCTGCTTTCCAATCTTTGGGAATCTCAGACGACACGAAAGAGAGGTTGAACGGGCTAGTAATGGCAACAATTTCGGCAGATAATTTTAGAAAGAAAGGGTCCAGATTGTCTATCCCAGCTGATTTGTAGGGGTCCAGATTTTGCAGCTCTTTCGGAACATCAGCTGACTGGATTTGGGAGAAGGAGAAATGGGGAAGGCTTGGGTGAGTTGCTGTGGGGAGTGCAGTGCTGTTGACCGGGGTAGGAGTAGCCAGGTGGAAAGCATGGCCAGCTGTAAAAAAAAATGCTTATTGAAATTCTCAATTATGGTGGATTTATCAGTGGTGACAGTGTTTCCTATCTTCAGTGCAGTGGGCAGCTGGGAAGAGGTGTTCTTATTCTCCATGGACTTTACAGAACTTTTTTTGAGTTAGTGTTGCAGGAAGCAAATTTCTGCTTGAAAAACCTAGCCTTGGCTTTTCTAACTGCCTGTGTATTATGGTTTCTAGCTTCCCTGAACAGCGCATTTCACGGGGGCTGTTCGATGCTAATGCAGAATGCCATAGGATGTTTTTGTGTTGGTTAAGGGCAGTCAGGTCTGGGGAGAACCAAGGGCTATATCTGTTCCTGGTTCTAAATTTCTTGAATGGGGCATGTTTATTTAAGATGGTTAGGAAGGCATTTAAAAAAAATATCCAGGCATCCTCTACTGACGGGATGAGATCAATATCCTTCCAGGATACCCCGGCCAGGTCGATTAGAAAGGCCTGCTCGCTGAAGTGTTTCAGGGAGCATTTGACAGTGATGAGTGGAGGTCGTTTGACCGCTGACCCATTATGGATGCAGGCAATGAGGCAGTGATCGCTGAGATCTTGGTTGAAGACAGCAGAGGTGTATTTAGAGGGCAAGTTGGTTAGGATGATATCTATGATGGTGCCCGTGTTTAAGGCTTTGGGGAGGTACCTGGTAGGTTCATTGATAATTTGTGTGAGATTGAGGGCATCAAGCTTAGATTGTAGGATGGCTGGGGTGTTAAGCATGTTCCAGTTTAGGTCGCCTAGCAGCATGAACTCTGAAGATAGATGGGGGGCAATCAGTTCACATATGGTGTCTAGAGCACAGCTGGGGGCAGAGGGTGGTCTATAGCAGGCAGCAACGGTGAGAGACTTGTTTTTAGAGAGGTGGATTTTTAAAAGTAGAAGTTCAAATTGTTTGGGTACAGACCTGGATAGTAGGACAGAACTCTGCAGCAGTAGATTGCAACACCGCCCCCTTTGGCAGTTCTATCTTGTCTAAATATGGTGTAGTTTGGGATTAAAATTTCAGAATTTTTGGTGGTCTTCCTAAGCCAGGATTCAGACAGCTAGAACATCCGGGTTGGCAGAGTGTGCTAAAGCAGTGAATAGAACAAACTTTGGGAGGAGGCTTCTAATGTTAACATGCATGAAACCAAGGCTATTACGGTTACAGAAGTCATCAAAAGAGAGTGCCTGGGGAATAGGTGTGGAGCTCGGCACTGCAGGGCCTGGATTCACCTCTACATCGCCAGAGGAACAGAGGAGGAGTAGGATAAGGGTACGGCTAAAAGCAATAAGAATTGGTCGTCTAGAACGTCTGGAACAGAGAGTAAAAGGAGGTTTCTGGGTGCGATAAAATAGCTTCAAGGTATAATGTACAGACAAAGTTATGGTAGGATGTAAATACAGTGGAGGTAAACCTAGGTATTGAGTGATGAAGAGAGAGATATTGTCTCTAGAAACATCATTGAAACCATGAGATGTCATCGCATGTGTGGATAGTGGAACTAATAGGTTGGATAAGGTATAGTGAGCAGGACTAGAGGCTCTACAGTGAAATAAGCCACAAAAACATTAACCAGAACAGCAATGGACAAGGCATATTGACATTAAGGAGAGGCATGCTTAGTCGAGTGACCAAAAGGGTCCAGCGAGTAGAGAGGTTGGTTGGGGTCACGGCGATTTAGACAGCTGGCCGGGCCATCGGTAGCAAGTTAGCATAGGATGGAGGTCTGTTATTAGCCACCTCGTGCGTTTCCATCGGTAGGATTAGTGGGGTTCCGTGTGGTAGAGGGGATGAATCCAAATCACACAACAACAAAAAACAATAGATATAGTTATAGAGGCCCAAGAAAAAATAAAATACATTTAAAAAATAAATTGTCCGATAGGTCTATTCAGATAGCAGCCGATAAGACAGCTAATGGTTAGCGGACCGCAGATGGGCGTGCAGGTAACGGAGAAGCCAGCCGGATAACTCCTTCGGGTAGATAACGTCGGTAGTCCAGTTGTGAAGGCCCGGTGGGGCTCCGCGTTGGCAGTAAAACGGGTCCGGATAGGTGATTGTAGCCCAGGAGTGATTGATGGAACTCTTCAGCTGGCTAGCTCCGGAATAATTGATGTTTGCTCCGGAATTCAAGCTCCAGTGCTCTCTGGTCTTCGAGCTGCAGGCATCAACGTTTCCCACCAAGCGGTCCAGAGTGGAATACGTCATCACCTTGCTCTCAGGACGGGCTCTGGCCTGGGCCACGGCAGTATGGGAGCAGCAATCAGACATTTGTTTTAATTGGCAAAGATTCACCCAGGTGATGAGGGTTTTTGATCACCCCATAAGTGGCAGGAATGCTGCTCAAATACTCATTGCACTTCAGCAGGGCAGCCATAGAATTGCAGATTACGCTACTGACTTTTGGAAGCTCGCCTCTGAGAGAGGTTTGGAATGCAGAGGCACTTCACTCAGCCTTTCTGAACGGACTCAGTGACGTTCTCAAGGATGAACTGGCTTCCCGGGACAACCCTGACACATTGGATGAGCTCATCATTCTGGCCGTCCAGATTGACAACCGGCTTCGGGAATGTCGTCGTGAGAGGACGAAGGGGCCCCGAGTGGTCCCCAGTGTTTCGGGTCCCGCTGAGGGAGTCAATTCTTCGGTTGTTCCACAGCCTTATGTTGCATCTGCTTGTTCTGTACCCCATCAGAGTTCTCAATTCGGCTCTGGTTCCCCTTCATATCCTTCAGAGGAGCCGACACAATTGGGACGCACCATACTTTGGTTCTTGGACATCCATGGCTTTCTATCCATAATCCTCAAATTGACTGGCCTTGGGAAGGGTTCTGGGATGGAATCCTTCATGCCAGCTCACCTTCCAGCAACTCTCTCATCATCTTTCTTGTCCTGCTCGTCTGGAGTCTTCCAATGCTCCTGTTCCCCTGGCAGGGGATGACAAGCCTGATCTTTCCCACGTACCTTGGGATTACTGGGATCTGGGTCAGGTCTTCAGCAAGTAAAGGGCCAGCGAACTGCCTCCTCACAGGTCCTACGATTGTGCCATCGGCCTCCTGCCAGGCACGACTCCTCTGAAAGGAGGGCTGTAATTCTCTCTCAGGTCCAGAGACTGCAGCCAGTTATATTAAGGAGGCGCTGGTAGCTGATTTTATTTGGCCGTCCACGTCACCTGCAGGAGAGGGTTTTTCTTTGTATAGAAGAGGGATGGGGGATTACTTCCCTGTATCAATTACTGGGTTTGAATAACATTGCCATCAATAACCATTACCCTCTGCCTCTTATGTCATCAGCTTTTGAGAATCCGGGGAGATACAGTTTTCTCAAAATTGGATTTATGTAACGTGTACAATCTGGTGCACATCAGACAGGGAGACGAGTGGAAGACAGCGTTCAACAATCGAAATGGACATTATGAGTACCGTATTCACTAAGTCTGGGACCAAAAGTCAAAAAGTCTCCTGAACAGCTTCTAAGACAGCGAAACAGTTAACCAAATAGCTACTTGGACTTCATTGGGCTCCCAAGTGGCACAGCTGTCTACGGCACTGCATCTCTGTGCAACCACAGTCCCTTGTTCGAATCCAGGCTGTATCACATCTGGCTGTGATTGGGAGTCCCATAGGGCGCCGAACAATTGGCCCAGCATCGTCCGGGTTTGGCCGGGGTAGGCCGTCATTGTAAATATGAATTTGTTCTTATGTTATGCAACTGGTGTGGCTGAAATAGCCAAATACACTAATTTGAAGGGGTGTCGACATACTTTTGTGTATATATAGTGTATGTGGAGCATCTCTCCTCTGGCCATGTTCTCTGATGGTTTCCTGTATTTCTGTCACTGTCTCTTTCTTCATGATGAGTTAAGATGTAAGAATCAATTGGATATCCCCACACACTCTTACAGGTCCACAGCTGATTGATCGACCACAAGGATTACGTTTTACATCCTCATCCCTCCTCATAGTCGATTGGCTGAGACACTAGATATCAGTAACACATTCTCAATTCCCACCAGAACAGGGTGGGTCCCTGCCTCTTTCCCTCTCTCTGAGGTTAATACGTTCACTTCACCGTTACACGTACAGGGAATGAACCACTGTTGGTAGTTTTAGCACTAGTTCAGAGATAAAGAAGTGTTTTTTTGCGACTGAAGGCAGCCTCATACTTATTTATTATTGGTATAATGTGTTCCATAGCTCTGTAGCATCACGTGTGTCCCTCGTCAACAGGGTTTATCTTTCATTTCCAAGGATCCCGCCACTGGGCCTTTACCGCTCGCAGAAATGTGAAGGAGATGAGAAGCAAGAGGCGGCATCTCTCTAGCTTGGGACTCCAATGAATATCATAGTGCAGAAGAGGTAGAGCTGATAACAGCAATATTGCTGGAGCATATAATTTTTGCTGAATGTTACTGGCCCAGGAAAATAAAACCCCACCACTCACCATCATCACCCTAAGGTGAAAAGGGTTTGTGTATGCATTTATATTTCTTATATTCCCCCTTTTTTGTCCCTGTCAGGCCGACATGGCTATTCTGTAACACTACTCCTCTCCTGCTGCTTACATGAATGGCCGTTAAATGTGCCACTGCTCCTAACAAGGACTCCAGCAAATCTGAGGCAATTCCACAGGCTAGATTACAGTATGAGTAAGTGAACAAACGCAGTGGGAAAGCAACCACTAATCAGCTGGAAGTTTTACTGGCAGTTCTCAAAGGAATTGCAGAATACAACTAATCTAGTTTAAATTTGTGAAGAGCTACAGTGAAATGCAATCAAACGATAACAGAGATGTTTTGTCCATGACTTCCCTATCAGAGGCTGATCTTAGTAGGCCTCAGAGGGTCACATTTAAAGCAGTAAGCATGATGTGTATTGACATGTAAACAATACAAGAACAGGAAATTGAGTAATTGTTCAATCCAGGACAACAGAACTCCAACTGATTATACAATCCCATCCCCTGGTTGTAAACAGACATCATGTATATTTTTTGGAACATAACTAAACAGTGACAGAAAGTGATAGGGATCCCTATCTACAGTATAAGTGTTGAGATATATTTGTTTAAACAAGTGCCTGTCCGGTGAGGGACAATTGGTAAAACATTCTCTTTTTTAATGGTATTAAATCAAATCAAATTTTATTTGTCACATACACATGGTTAGCAGATGTTAATGCGAGTGTAGCGAAATGCTTGTGCTTCCAGTTCCGACAATACAGTAATAACCAACAAGTAATCTAACTAACAATTCCAAAACTAATATCTTATACACAGTGTAAGGGGATAAAGAATATGTACATAAAGATATGAATGAGTGATGTTGCAGAGCAGCATAGGCAAGATACAGTAGATGGCATCGAGTACAGTATATACATATGAGATGAGTATGTAAACAAAGTGGCATAGTTAAAGTGGCTAGTGATACATGTATTACATAAGGATGCAGTAGATGATAGAGTACAGTATATACGTATACATATGAGATGAATAATGTAGGGTATGTAAACATTATATTAGGTAGCATTGTTTAAAGTGGCTAGTGATATATTTTACATCCTTTCCTATCAATTCCCATTATTGAAGTGGCTGGAGTTGAGTCAGTGTGTTGGCAGCAGCCACTCAATGTTAGTGGTTGCTGGTTAACAGTCTGATGGCCTTGAGATAGAAGCTGTTTTTCAGTCTCTCGGTCCCAGCTTTGATGCACCTGTACTGACCTCACCTTCTGGATGATAGAGGGGTGAACAGGCAGTGGCTCGGGTGGGTGTTGTCCTTAATGATCTTTATGGCCTTCCTGTAACATCGGGTGGTGTAGGTGTCCTGGAGGGCAGGTAGTTTGCCCCCGGTGATACGTTGTGCAGACCTCACTACCCTCTGGAGAGCCTTACGGTTGTGGGCGGAGCAGTTGCCGTACCAGGCGGTGATACAGCCCAACAGGATGCTCTCGATTGTGCATCTGTAGAAGTTTGTGAGTGCTTTTGGTGACAAGCCAAATTTCTTCAGCCTCCTGAGGTTGAAGAGGCGCTGCTGCGCCTTCTTCACAATGCTGTCTGTGTGAGTGGACCAATTTAGTTTGTCTGTGATGTGTATGCCGAGGAACTTAAAACTTACTACCCTCTCCACTACTGTTCCATCGATGTGGATAGGGGGGTGTTCCCTCTGCTGTTTCCTGAAGTCCACAATCATCTCCTTAGTTTTGTTGACGTTGAGTGTGAGGTTATTGTCCTGACACCACACTCCGAGGGGCCTCACCTCCTCCCTGTAGGCCGTCTCGTCGTTGTTGGTAATCAAGCCTACCACTGTTGTGTCGTCCGCAAACTTGATGATTGAGTTGGAGGCGTGCGTTGCAGCGCAGTCGTGGGTGAACAGGGAGTACAGGAGAGGGCTCAGAACACACCTTTGTGGGGCCCCAGTGTTGAGGATCAGCGGGGTGGAGATGTTGTTGCCTACCCTCACCACCTGGGGGCGGCCCGTCAGGAAGTCCAGTACCCAGTTGCACAGGGCGGGGTCGAGACCCAGGGTCTCGAGCTTGATGACGAGCTTGGAGGGTACTATGGTGTTAAATGCCGAGCTGTAGTCGATGAACAGCATTCTCACATAGGTATTCCTCTTGTCCAGATGGGTTAGGGCAGTGTGCAGTGTGGTTGAGATTGCATCATCTGTGGACCTATTTGGGTGGTAAGCAAATTGGAGTGGGTCTAGGGTGTCAGGTAGGGTGGAGGTGATATGGTCCTTGACTAGTCTCTCAAAGCACTTCATGATGACGGAAGTGAGTGCTACGGGGCGGTAGTCATTTAGCTCAGTTACCTTAGCTTTCTTGGGAACAGGAACAATGGTGGCCCTCTTGAAGCATGTGGGAACAGCAGACTGGTATAGGGATTGATTGAATATGTCCGTAAACACACCAGCCAGCTGGTCTGCGCATGCTCTGAGGGCGCGGCTGGGGATGCCGTCTGGGCCTGCAGCCTTGCGAGGGTTAACACGTTTAAATGTTTTACTCACCTCGGCTGCAGTGAAGGAGAGACCGCATGTTTCCGTTGCAGGCCGTGTCTGTGGCACTGTATTGTCCGGCACTGTATTGTCCTCAAGCGGGCAAAAAAGTTATTTAGTCTGCCTGGGAGCAAGACATCCTGGTCCATGACTGGGCTGGATTTCTTCTTGTAGTCCGTGATTGACTGTAGACCCTGCCACATACCTCTTGTGTCTGAGCCGTTGAATTGAGATTCTACTTTGTCTCTATACTGACGCTTAGCTTGTTTGATAGCCTTACGGAGGGAATAGCTGCACTGTTTCAGTCATGTTACCAGTCACCTTGCTCTGATTAAAAGCAGTGGTTCGCGCTTTCAGTTTCACGCGAATGCTGCCATCAATCCACGGTTTCTGGTTAGGGAATGTTTTAATCGTTGCAATGGGAACGACATCTTCAACGCACGTTCTAATGAACTCGCACACCAAATCAGCGTATTAGTCAATGTTGTTGCCTGACGCAATACGAAACATGTCCCAGTCCACGTGATGGAAGCAGTCTTGGAGTGTGGAATCAGCTTGGTCGGACCAGCGTTGGACAGACCTCAGCGTGGGAGCTTCTTGTTTTAGTTTTTGTCTGTATGCAGGAATCAGCAAAATGGAGTCGTTGTCAGCTTTTCCGAAAGGGGGGCGGGGCAGGGCCTTATATGCGTCGCGGAAGTTAGAATAACAGTGATCCAAGGTTTTTCCATCCCTGGTTGCGCAATCGATATGCTGATAAAATTTAGGGAGTCTTGTTTTCAGATTAGCCTTGTTAAAATCCCCAGCAACAATGAATGCAGCCTCAGGATGTGTGGATTCCAGTTTGCAAAGAGTCAAATAAAGTTCGTTCAGAGCCATCGATGTGTCTGCTTGGGGGGGAATATATACGGCTGTGATTATAATCGAAGAGAATTCTCTTGGTAGATAATGCGGTCTACATTTGATTGTGAGGAATTCTAAATCAGGTGAACAGAAGGATTTGAGTTCCTGTATGTTTCTGTGATCACACCACGTCTCGTTAGCCATAAGGCATACGCCCCCACCACTCTTCTTACCAGAAAGGTGTTTGTTTCTGTCGGCGCGATGTGTGGAGAAACCCGTTGGCTGCACCGCATCCGAGAGCGTCTCTCCAGTGAGCCATGTTTCCGTGAAGCAAAGAACGTTACAGTCTCTGATGTCCCTCTGGAATGCTACCCTTGCTCGGATTTCATCAACCTTGTTGTCAAGAGACTGGACATTGGCGTGAAGAATGCTAGGAAGTGGGGCACGATGTGCCCGTCTCCGTAGTCTGACCAGAAGACCGCCTCGTTTCCCTCTTTTACGAAGTCGTTTTTTTTCGGTCGCCGGCTGGGATCCATTCCGTTGTTCTGGTTGAAAGGCAGAACACAGGATCCGCTTCGCGAAAGTCATATTCTTGTTCGTACTGATGGTGAGTTGACGCTGATCTTATATTCAGTAGTTCTTCTTGACTGTATGTAATGAAACCTAAGATGACCTGGGGTACTAATGTAAGAAATAACACGTAAAAAAAACAAAAACTGCATAGTTTCCTAGGAACGAGAAGCGAGGCGGCCATCTCTGTCGGCGCCGGAAGTTAATGGAGCCACTTCTAATCTTAGTCCTGACTCAAGCCTGTGCTGTTTCTCTTCCCCTCTTCAACTACCAAGCTCTGCATCCACGATACCAAGATGGCTAGATGTGATTGATCTCAGTGACATCAGAATGTTATTAGTCATAATAACCATCATCATCGTAGATATTAATTTGTGTTCATATCCAGATGACTCATCTCAATCTGGTAACTACTAATAACATGCAGCAGGTCACATCCATCCATCTCAGCCTCTGTCTGGTGTATTAACCTAGTCCAGGCCGAGGTGAAACATCCCTCACCACTGAAAGCTGGTGTGTCCCTGACTCATCGGCCTATATTAACCTGGGAGTGTGTGTGTGTGTGTGTGTGTGTGTGTGTGTCATTACTGTATTGGGCCTCACTGTTAACGAAGGCCAATGTAGTATTAACCTACAGTATCACTGACCTATGGTACAGGACCCTATGGGGTCAGGCTCTACTGCACCGCACTGTAAGCAGTGTTGAGGGAGAAAAGAAACAGGGTGCAAAAAGATGTAAATGAAATTGGAAAGAAAATCATTTTTGCTGTTAAATTCTTTGAATGAGTAGTTAAGTAGCCTACAGTGTGTGCTTACACGTGCTGCTATTTTTGTCTTCACTTGCTCTCCTTTATTTATCCCATCTCAAGCCCTACACGTTGAGACAAGCAAATAACCCAAATAGACCGATTCACCTGGGGCCCAGACAGAAGAAGATAAAAATGGAGAATAATGCCTCATTGATGTGTAATATGGCAAAATGAGTTGGACAGGATCCAGAAGAACTGGGATGATATAAAGGCAAGAGGCAGGAGGGTGAGTGACCTTTCAAGTATCTCATAATGAGTCATACATGTATGAAGCCCCTGTGGACTCCAGCTCTTGGCCTCAAAGGTCTGCTGAATACACATTGTATTCGGAATGTTTTCCGACCCTTGACTTTTTCCACATATTGTTACGTTACAGCCTTATTCTAAAATTAATTCAATTGTTATTTTTCCTCATCAATCTACACACAATACCCCATAATGGCAGAGCAAAACCATGTTTTTATACATTTTTGCCAGTTTATTCAAAAAAATTATAATATCATTTGCATAAATATTCAGACCATTTACTCAGTACTTTGTTGAAGCACCTTTGGAACCTTTGAAGGCTACTGTGTACTTGGGGACCTTCAATGCTGCAGAAATGCTTTGGTACCCAATCTGTGCCTCGACACAATCCTGTCTCGGAGCACTATAGCTTGGACCTCAATGGCTTGGTTTTTGCTCTGAAATGCACTGTCAATTATGGGACATTATATAGACAGATGTGTCCCTTTCCAAATGATGTCTAATCAATTGAATTTACCACAGGTGGACTCCAATCAAGTTGTAGAAACATCTCCAGGATGATTAACGGAAACAGGATGCACCTGAGCTCAATATCTAGTCTCATAGCAAAGAGTCTGAATTACTTACCTAAATAAGGTATTTGTGTTTATCTTTCATAAATTTGCCAAAAATAAAAAATAATTTTTTTTGATTGTCATTATTGTGTGTTGTGTGTAGATTGATGTGGAAAAATCTATTTTATAATAAGATGGTAAAGTAAAAAAAAAAGTAGAAAGTCAAGGGTTCTGAATACTTTCCGAAGGCACTGTGTGTGTGTAAATACAGTTGAAATTGGAAGTTAACATTCACCTTAGCCAAATACATTTAAACTCAGTTTTTCACAATTCCTGACATTTAATCCTAGTAAAGTTTCCCTGTCTTAGGTCAGTTAGGATCACCACTTTATTTTGAGAATGTGAAATGTCAGAATTATAGTAGAGAGAATGATTTATTTATTTCATCACATCCCCAGTGGGTCAGAAGTTTACATACACTCAATAAGTATTTGGTAGCATTGCCTTTAAATTGTTTAACTTGGGTCAAACTTTTCGGTTAGCCTTCCACAATCTTCCCACAAAAAGTTGGATGAATTTTGGTCCAGTCCTCCTGACAGAGCTGGTGTAACTGAGTCTGGTTTGTAGGCCTCCTTGCTCACACACACTTTTTCAGTTCTGCCCATAGATTTTCTATAGGATTGAGGTCAGGGCTTTGTGATGGCCACTCCAATACCTTGACTTTGCCATTTTGACACAAGTAAGCTTGGGGTCATTGTCCATTTGGAAAACCCATTTGGACCAAGCTTTAACTTCCTGACTGATGTCTTGAGATGTTGCCTCAGTATATCCACATAATTGTCCTTACTCATGAAGCCATCTATTTTGTGAAGTGCACCAGTCCCTCCTGCAGCAAAGCACCCCCACAACATGATGCTGCCACCTCCGTGCTTCATGGTTGGGATGGTGTTCTTCGGCTTGCAAGCCTCCCCCTTTTTCCTCCAAACATAACAATGTTCATTATGGCCAAACAGTTCCATTTTTGATTCATCAGACCAGAGGACATTTCTCCAAAAAGTACAATCTTTGTCTCCATGTGCAGTTGCAAACCGTTGTCTGGATTTTTTATGTCCGAACCAACTTACCAAAACTATAGTTTGTTAAAAAACATGATTTAAATGAAAATGGACACTTAATTGTGAGCAGATAAATGAACGTCAGAAAAATAAAAATACAATTTTTGCTGGGGTCTCAGGCCTGATAGGGTTGACAGATATTTCATAATTCTGTTTTTCTAATACTAAGAAACATGCCAAACTCTTTCATACAGTAGAAAATTCAACTTTTATTCCAATTTAAGACCAGAGGAGGGTAGGGCTGACCTGTGGCTGACCTGAACTTCTGTCAGCTGGTTATTGTCGTGCAAAAGAATGCCAGTCTCACAGTAACTGACTGTCAATTAAAATAAACACATGCAGCATCTCCAGGCTTCCATGCATACAAGCTGCGTACTGATGCGTGCCTTTGGACCATCTACAGTGGGGCAAAAAAGTATTTAGTCAGCCACCAATTGTGCAGGTTCTCACACTTAAAAAGATGAGAGAGGCCTGTAATTTCCATCATAGGTACACTTCAACTATGAGAGACAAAATGAGAAAGAAAATCCAGAAAATCATCATTGTAGGATTTTTAATGAATTTATTTGCAAATTATGGTGGAAAATAAGTATTTGGTCACCTACAAACAAGCAAGATTTCTTGCTCTCACAGACCTGTAACTTCTTCTTTAAGAGGCTCCTCTGTCCTCCACTCGTTACCTGTATTAATGGCACCTGTTTGAACTTGTTATGAGTATTAAAGACACCTGTCCACAACCTCAAACAGTCACACTCCAAACTCCACTATGGCCAAGACCAAAGAACTGTCAAAGGACACCAGAAACAAAATTGTAGACCTGCACCAGGCTGGGAAGACTGAATCTGCAATAGGTAAGCAGCTTGGATTGAAGAAATCAACTGTGGGAGCAATTATTAGGAAATGGAAGACATACAAGATCACTGATAATCTCCCTCGATCTGGGGCTCCACGCAAGATCTCACCCAAAAATCCCAGAACCACACAGGGGGACCTAATGAATGACCTGCATCGAGCTGGGACCAAAGTAACAAAGCCTACCATCAGTAACACACTACGCCGCCAGGGACTCCTGCAGTGCCAGACGTGTCCACCTGCTTAAGCCAGTACATGTCCAGGCCCGTCTGAAGCATTTGGATGATCCAGAAGAAGATTGGGAGAATGTCATATGGTCCGATGAAACCAAAATATAACTATTTTTGGTAAAATATAAATATTTTGGTAAAAACTCAACTCGTCGTGTTTGGAGGACAAAGAATGCTGAGTTGCATCCGAAGAACACCATACCTACTGTGAAGCATGGGGGTGGAAACATCATGCTTTGGGGCTGTTTTTCTGCAAAGGGACCAGGACGACTGATCCGTGTAAAAGAAAGAATAAATGGGGCCATGTATCGTGAGATTTTGAGTGAAAACCTCCTTCCATCAGCAAGGGCATTGAAGATGAAACGTGGCTGGGTCTTTCAGCATGACAATGATCCCAAACACACTGCCCGGGCAACGAAGGAGTGGCTTCGTAAGAAGTGAAGAAGTGAAGAAGCATATTTTCCACCATAATGTGCAAATAAATTCATTTACAAATCCTACAATGTGATTTTTTTTTTTTTTCTAATTTTGTCTGTCATAGTTGAAGTGTACCTATGATGAAAATTACAGGCCTCTCTCATCTTTTTAAGTGGGAGAACTTGCACAATTGGTGGCTGACTAAATACTTTTTTGCCCCACTTTATAAGTCTAATAAATCAATTTAATTGTCACGCCCTGGTCGAAGTATATTGTGTTTGTCTGCATTTATTTGGTCAGGCCAGGGTGTGACATGGGGTTTTTGTGGTGTGTTTTGTCTTGGGGGTGTATAGCATAGTCTATGGCTGCCTGAGGCGGTTCTCAATCAGAGTCAGGTGATTATTGTTGTCTCTGATTGGGAACCATATTTAGGCAGCCATATTCTTTGAGTATTTTGTGGGTGATTGTTCCTGTCTCTGTGTTTATTGTCACCAGATAGGCTGTATAGGTTTTCACGTTCCGTTTGTTGTTTTTGTATTGTTAGTTTTCTTCGTAATTAAACATGTCTCAAAAATACCACACTGCATTTTGGTCTGCTTCTCTTCCACCAGACGAAAGCCGTTACATTAATATGCACAATCCCAATAAATCCATTATTTATTTAAGTCAGGTCTAAAGAAACATTATGATATGAAGAAAATGTATTTCAGAAGAACAGAATATGAGTTGTCCTACTACTGCATGTTATCTGGCTATGCTCCATGCCATAAGCTGTAGGCTTGTTCATTTAGCTGACAAGATTTGCCTGTAAGTCCCATGACATTATTTTATTTCATATGATTTTATAGTAAGAATAATATAATTGAACTTAGCTGAATAAAATAGAAAGGATATTTTTCCCATTTTGGAGCGAGTGTGTATATGAAGGGATAATTTCAAACAGGTCTTATGCGCTAGATTTAGAGTTCTTTGACAATTTTAGTTGTGAATAATACAAACCTTAGAATGTCTTTGAAATGCATGATACGATTATAGGCTATTGATGATTTATTACCTCTGTTCCTTCAGCCAGCAGCATACCACCCTGCATACCACTGCTGGCTTGCTTCTGAAGCTACGCAGAGTTGGTCCTGGTCAGTTGCAGGATGGGAGACCAGATTCTGCTGGAAGTGGTGTTGGAGGGCCAGTAGGAGGCCCTCTTTCCTCTGGTCTAAAAAAATATCCCAATGCCCCAGACACTGCCCTGTGTAGGGTGCCGTGTTTCGGATAGGACGTTAAACGGGTGTACTGACTCTCTGAGGTCATTAAAGATCCCATGGCACTTATTGTAAGAGTAGGGGTGTTAACCCTGGTGTCCTGGCTAAATTCCCAATCTGGTCCTCAAACAATCACAGTCACCTAATAATCCCCAGTTTACATCTCTCCCCTGTAACTATTCCCCAGGTCGTTGCTGCAAATCAGAACAGTCAACTTACCTGGTAAAATTATGGATAAATAAAAATGATTTGGAAAGTTGCAAAAGAAAAGCTTGAGCTCTGTTCCTTGCTCAGGCTGTACTGCTGTTCTCTCATCAAGTGATCATATTTTCAATTGAGTCTTGTCTTTACTAATATGAAACATTTGATTAGATTTAGAATGACCCATCATCAAATGGGCAGGAACAGGGGCAGGTTGAGCGCTTCAAGATCCTTGGTGTCCACATCACCAACAACAAACACACTAAGACAGTCATGAAGAGAGCACGACAAAACCTATTCCCCCTCAGGAGACTGAAAAGATTTGGCATGTGTCCTCAGATCCTCAAAGGTTTCTACAGCTGCACCATCGAGAGCATCCAGACTGGTTGCATCACCGCCTGGTATGGCAACTGCTCGGCCTCCGACTGTAAGGCACTACAGAGGGTAGTGCATACGGCCCAGTACATCACTGGGGCCAAGCTTCCTGCCATCCAGGACCTCTATACCAGGTGATGTCAGAGGAAGTCCCTACAAATGGTCAAAGACTCCAGCCACCCTAGTCATAGACTGTTCTCTCTGCTACCGCACAGCAAGTGGTACCAGAGCACCAAGTCTAGGTCCAAATGGCTTCTTAACAGCTTCTACCCCTAAGCCATAAGACTCCTGAACAGCTAATCAAAGCGCTACTCACACCCCTCTTTTCTGCTGCTTCTACTCTCTGTTTATTATCTATGCACATCCACTTTAACTCTACCTACAGTACATGTAAATATGACCTCAATTACCTCGGCTAACCGATGCCCACGCACATTGACTCTGCACCGGTACCCCCTGTATATAGCCTCGCTATTGTTATTTTATTGCTGCTGCTTAATTATTTGATACATTTATTTTCTATTTTTTACTTAAAACTTCTTAAAGCATTGTTGGTTAATGGCTTGTAAGTAAGCATTTCACTGTAAGGTCTACACCTGTTGTATTCGGCGAATGTGACAAATTAAATTTGATTTGATTTGAAAAGACATCATCATTATGCACTTGAAAAGCGAATGAAGGCCACACGCTTTCCCGCAGGTCTGTTTTTCAATGATGCCAGGTAGTCTACTTTGGTTTTATAGTGGAGCGTGTGCTTAATATGAGCAGCTGAGAAATCAAATCAAATTATATAGAAATAAATATTACAAAACTTATTTCACTTCATGCATCAACTCTGTTTAAGGAGCATGCTCTCATATTGTGACAGGTGATATTCCACCCACTTGGTTTCCACTTAATTTTGGAAACCAAGTGAAATCTCTTGGTGAACATCGATAGTAACATGTTTTCACAACTAAATATATTTCATTAAACTGTTGACTCTCTAGCAAGGAATAAAGGACAGAGAGGAGGAGATGGGAGTGCACGGTGGTGACATCTACTGTATAGGTAAAGGTAATGTGCCACCCAATTCATTATGATAATATTTTTAAAAAGCCCTTACACTAGGCTATTCAAAATCAAATACAAATTCAATTTAACTCTGTAAACCACCCTGCACAATAAATGAATGAACAGCATTGCCTATGGCTATATACGTTGTTTCCTAGACTCGTGGATAGACATTTTGGAGTGTAGCATAGGGTAACCTGTCCATGCATTATGAATAATAATACAGTCCACACTCAAAGGCGATTACTTAAATTTGTTTAGTTTTGGAGTATAGAGATAACCCTGACTCAAAGATCACATCGAATTTTACTGCGTTCATGACTCTTGACTGCCAGTGGGGAGGTAATTTGGTCACCACAACAGCCCTAGAGGAGGGTCATAGTTCAGTAGTAAACAGAACCTCAGATTGTCCTTGACCACATTATTATCCTTGTCTCCATCGGAAATAGAGTAGTTCAGAAAGCATTGCTCCTTTGCAACACAAGGAAGTTGTCACAGGAAAGAAATACCCAAACTCATTTACCTTGTCAGCTAAGGGATTCGATCTTGCAACCTTTCGGTTACTAGTCCAACGCTCTCGCCACTAGGCTACCGGCCTAAGACTATATATGTAAGGTCGAGCGATGTCAGAGCGGAACAGACTAAGATACAGTAGAATAGTATAGAATACAGTATATACATATGAGATGAGTAATCCAAGATATATAAACATTATTAAGTGAATGAGATATCGTAGAATAGTATAGAAAACAGTATATATGTACATATGAGATGAGTAATGCCATATATGTAAATATTAAGTGACTAAGATAACGTAGAATAGTATAGAATACAGTATATACATAGGAGATGAGTAATGCAAGATATGTAAACATTATTGAGTGACTAGTGTTCTATAGTCAATAAACATCATTCTTACATAGGTATTCCTCTAGTCCAGATGGGATAGGGCAGTGGGCAGAGTGATGGCGATTGCATTGTCTGTGGATATATTGTGGTCAGTGCCTGCCCGCTATGCCATTCCATCCCAACGCTAAATCACAGCTCTGTTTTACCTAAGGACCGCAGGGGTTGTTAGAACAGGACACAGGCTGAAAAAGCTCTAATTCATTATTTTGGTGTGAGAGAAACTGTGATCAGGTTGGTCACGGATCAGAAGACCAACAGACAGGATTTGGCAGAAATAGATATTGCATGGCCTCCAGCTTTCCAGTCTTATTAAAACAATTTAAAAGTCAGCTTTCAGTCTCGGTCTTAATGTCATTCTCTTTCCCCATGAGGTTCTCCATTTGCCAAACTGATGAGGATCACAGTCAGGATTCATCCCTAATGGAAAATAAATGGAAAGAAAATAAACAAATGAAAATAATCCAGACTTGCCTGCTTAACAAGAAGGCAATCAGTTGATTAATATCAATTTGTCAATCAGTTGTTCAGACTGACAGGAATCTGGACACATTCTGTATGAACTCTTCTGCACCCCATTGTCATTGCTTGTATAAACTTATAATGATTCAATATCGTTTTGTAAAGCCAACTGAAGGCATCACTGACCTCGATCTGACTACACTCAGAAGACAAGATTTGTCAAGTGCCCCCAGATCCTCAAAAAGTTCTACAGCTGCACCATCGAGAGCATCCTGACCGGTTGCATCACCGCCTGGTATGGCAACTGCTCAGCAGCTGACCGTAAGGCACTACAGAGGGTAGTGCGAATGGCCCAGTACATCACTGGGGCCAAGCTTCCTGCCATCCAGGACCTATATAACCACAAAAAAACATTACACCAAAATGTATATTACAAATAATTTGTTCTGCAGTGAGCAATTTTAGTAATCTCAGGTTTTATATTTAGTTGTGGCATAATAATGTCTATCAACCTTGTGCTGCTTGGCTCATTGTGTCCTTGCGAACTGCCAATCTTTTCTCTCTGGAATGGACAAGAAGGCCCAAAAAAATAAATGAACGCAATACAATCTCCTGCATATGGAGGGCCAGTGGGCCACCGACCCACCAGTACAATAAAAGTACATTATGAAGACCTGAAACTTTCCAACAAGCCATAACTCGCTAAGATTACATAATGAAATGAGTGTTGCTCACATCCAACAGGCGTATTCTGCAGAATTACTCAATTAAAAACTTCCTCCTGTTGATTATAACTGTCAAATATAGTTTGAAGGAGAGAATCAAGCCACATCAATGCCCTACTCTAGCTACTTATCTGGCCTTTATGATACTGGCTTTCCAATCTGGTGCTCTGCAGAGACCCTGTAAGGGTTAGGTTGTGTGGTGGGGATGCTATTGTTTGATTTACCGGGGCCAAATTGATATGGGAACCTTAATTAAGATGGTCCTCTGTAGAGGGGCCTGGGGTGGGGTGGGGTGAGAGGGGTTAGCAAGCACTTTTAAGAAATTAGAAAGAGAAGGGAAGGTGGTTGCCGTTTTGAGGAATTAGCAGAGTGATTCCCAGAAAGACGAGGCAAGGCGTGGTGCAAGGTCGTTGCATTTTAAGAGCTTCAAGTTTGAGCCACATCTGTGAAGACTCTGTGTTTGGAGGGGGGTCAGGTATATGTGTGTGTGTGTGTGTGTATCTTGGTTGTATGTGGAGGTGTCACCAGCTGGAGCTCCATTATGTATGGATTTTACGAATTGTAAAATAAATTCAATCAACAAATCAAGGTCTAGCCAATCAGCTAAAAGCCACCAGGGTAGAAAACCCTTGCTTATTGTGTGGATGGATGTGTTTGTCATGTGTTCTTCTCGCAAGCCTCAGCTGAGTGTCTATGAATGTGTCAATTTCTTTGTTGTTGCCAGTGCTAGTAATCTTCTTAGTGTGGCCATGTTGCTGCTCCAGTTTCAACTGTTCTGCCTGTGGCTATGAACCCTGACCTGTTCACAAGACGTGCTACCTGTCCCAGACCTGCTGTTTCCAACTTTCCAGAGACAGCAGGAGCGGTAGAGATACTCTCAATGATCGGCTATGAAAAGCCAACTGACATTTACTGCTGAGGTGCTGACTTGCTGCACCCTCGACAACTACTGTGATTATTATTATATGACCATGCTGGTCATTTATGAACATTTGGACATCTGGCAATGTTCTGTTATAATCTCCACCCAGCACAGCCAGAACAGGACTGGCCACCCCTCATAGCCTGGTTCCTCTCTAGGTTTCTTCCTAGGTTTTGGCCTTTCTAGGGAGTTTTTCCTAGCCACCGTGCTTCTACACCTGCATTACTTGCTGTTTGGGGTTTTACGCAGGGTTTCTGTACAGTACTTTGAGATATCAGCTGATGTAAGAAGGGCTATATAAATTTGATTTGATTGATTGACAGGGTAAAACTCAGTTTTTTTCACCTTTATTTAACCAGGTAGGCTAGTTGAGAACAAGTTCTCATTTGCAATGGCAACCTGGCCAAAATAAAGCATAGCAATTTGACACCTGCAACAACACAGTTACACATGGAATAAACAAAACATAGTCAATAATACAGTACAACAAAAGAAAACAAAAAGTCTATATACAGTGAGTGCAAATGAGGTAAGATGAGGAAAGACGACCGAAGGAGGAATTGGCTTTCAAGGTGACCAGTGCGATATACCTGCTGGAGCGTGTGCTACGAGTGGGTGTTGCTATGGTGATCAATGAGCTGAGATAAGGCGGGGCTTTACCTAGCAGAGACATGTAGATAACCTGTAGCCAGTGGGTTTGGTGACGAGTATGAAGCGAGGGCCAACCAACGAGAGCGTACAGGTTGCAGTGGTGGGTAGTGTATTATGGCTTTGGTGACAAAACGGATGGCACTGTGATAGACTGCATCCAGTTTGTTGAGTAGAGTGTTGGAGGCTATTTTATAGATGACATCACCAAAGTCGAGGATCGGTAGGCTGGTCAGTTTTACGAGGGTATGTTTGGCAGCATGAGTGAAGGATGCTTTGTTGCGATATAGGAAGCCAATTCTAGATTTAATTTTGGATTGGAGATGCTTAATGTGAGTCTGGAAGGAGATTTTACAGTCTAACCAGACACCTAGGTATTTGTAGTTGTCCACATAAGTCAGAGCCGTCCAGAGTAGTGATGCTGGATGGGAGAGCAGGTGCGGGCAGTGATCGGTTGAATAGCATGCATTTAGTTTTCCCTGCGTTTAAGAGCTGTTGGGGGCCAAGGAAGGAGAGTTGTATGGCATTGAAGCTCGTATGGAGGTTAATTAACTTCTTGGATATACGGGGCGCTATTTTAATTTTTGGATGAAAAACGTTCCCGTTTTAACCTCTAGCGTCGAGCAATCACGTATCCGGGAGCGTAATCATAGCCTCAAGCTCATTAGCATAATGCAACGTTAACTATTCATGAAAATCGCAAATTAAATGAAATAAATAAATAATAAATAATAATAAATAAATAATAAAATAATAATAAAATAATAAATAAAATAAAATAATAAAAGCTTATAAAAGCTTATAAATATATTAGCTTAGCCTTTTGTTATTAACAACACTGTCATATCAGATTTTCAAAATATGCTTTTCAACCATAGCTACACAAGCATTTGTGTAAGAGTATTGATAGCTAGCATAGCATTAAGCCTAGCATTCAGCAGGCAACATTTTCACAAAAACAAGAAAAGCATTCAAATAAAATAATTTACCATTGAAGAACTTCGGATGTTTTCAATGAGGATACTCTCAGTTAGATAGCAAATGTTCAGTTTTTCCAAAAAGATTATTTGTGTAGGAGAAATCGCTCCGTTTTGTTCATCACGTTTGGCTAAGAAAAAAAACACGAAAATTCAGTCATTACAACGCCAAACTTTTTTCCAAATTAACTCCATAATATCAACAGAAACATGGCAAATGTTGTTTAGAATCAATCCTCAAGGTGTTTTTCACATATCTATTCGATGATAAATCATTCGTGGCAGTTGCCTTTCTCCTCTGAACCTAATGGAAAAGTGGACGCAGCTGGAGATTGCGCAATAATTTTGACGGAGGAACCAAGCGGACACCTGGTAAATGTAGTCTCTTCTGGTCAATCTTCCAATGATATGCCTACAAATACGTCACAATGCTGCAGACACCTTGGGGAAATGACAGAAAGTGTAGGCTCATTCCTGGCGCATTCACAGCCATATAAGGAGACATTGGAACACAGCGCATTCAAAAATCTGGGGCATTTCCTGTATGAAATTTCATCTTGGTTTCACCTGTAGCATTAGTTCTGGGGCACTCACAGACAATATCTTTGCAGTTTTGGAAACGTCAGAGTGTTTTCTTTCGAAAGCTATCAATTATATGCATAGTCGAGCATCTTTTCGTGACAAAATATCTTGTTTAAAAAGGGAACGTTTTTTTATCCAAAAATTAAAGAGCGCCCCCTATATCGAAGAAGTTAAACAAGATATTTTGTCACGAAAAGATGCTCGAATATGCATATAATTGACAGCTTTGGAAAGAAAACACTCTGACATTTCCAAAACTGCAAAGATATTGTCTGTGAGTGCCACAGAACTGATGTTACAGAAAAAACCCAGATAAAAATCCAATCAGGAAGTGACGCATTTTCTGAAATTTTCCGTTTGCTTCTGATGACAAGCCAACTGCCACCACAGCCGTATATATCCCCCCCAAGCAGACACATCGATGGCTCTGAACAAACTTTTTTTATTTAACTCTTTGCAAACTGGAAACCATTTATCCGGAGGCTGCATTCATTGTTGCTGGGGATTTTAACAAGGCTAATCTGAAAACAAGACTCCCTAAATTTTATCAGCATATCGATTGCGCAACCAGGGATGGAAAAACCTTGGATCACTGTTACTCTAACTTCCGCGACGCATATAAGGCCCTGCCCCGACCCCCTTTCGGAAAAGCTGACCACGACTCCATTTTGCTGATACCTGCCTACAGACAAAAACTAAAACAAGAAGCTCCCACGCTGAGTAATGTCCAACGCTGGTCCGACCAAGCTGACTCCACACTCCAAGACTGCTTCCATCACGTGGACTGGGACATGTTTCGTATTGCGTCAGATAACAACATTGACGAATACGCTGATTCGGTGTGCGAGTTCATTAGAACGTGCGTTGAAGATGTCGTTCCCATAGCAACGATTAAAACATTCCCTAACCAGAAACCGTGGATTGATGGCAGCATTCGTGTGAAACTGAAAGCGTGAACCAATGCTTTTAATCAGGGCAAGGTGTCTGGTAACATGACTGAATACAAACAGTGCAGCTATTCCCTCCGTAAGGCTATCAAACAAGCTAAGCGTCAGTACAGAGACAAAGTAGAATCTCAATTCAACGGCTCAGACACAAGAGGCATGTGGCAGGGTCTACAGTCAATCACGGACTACAGGAAGAAATCCAGCCCAGTCACGGACCAGGATGTCTTGCTCCCAGGCAGACTAAATAACTTTTTTGCCCGCTTTGAGGACAATACAGTGCCACTGACACGGCCTGCAATGGAAACATGCGGTCTCTCCTTCACTGCAGCCGAGGTGAGTAAAACATTTAACCCTCGCAAGGCTGCAGGCCCAGACGGCATCCCCAGCCACGTCTTCAGAGCATGCGCAGACCAGCTGGCTGGTGTGTTTACGGACATATTCAATGAATCCCTATACCAGTCTGCTGTTCCCACATGCTTCAAGAGGGCCACCATTGTTCCTGTTCCCAAGAAAGCTAAGGTAACTGAGCTAAACGACTACCGCCCCGTAGCACTCACTTCCGTCATCATGAAGTGCTTTGAGAGACTAGTCAAGGACCATATCACCTCCACCCTACCTGACACCCTAGACCCACTCCAATTTGCTTACCGCCCAAATAGGTCCACAGACGATGCAATCTCAACCACACTGCACACTGCCCTAACCCATCTGGACAAGAGGAATACCTATGTGAGAATGCTGTTCATCGACTACAGCTCGGCATTCAACACCATAGTACCCTCCAAGCTCGTCATCAAGCTCGAGACCCTGGGTCTCGACCCCGCCCTGTGCAACTGGGTACTGAACTTCCTGACGGGCCGCCCCCAGGTGGTGAGGGTAGGTAACAACATCTCCTCCCCGCTGATCCTCAACACTGGGGCCCCACAAGGGTGCGTTCTGAGCCCTCTCCTGTACTCCCTGTTCACCCACGACTGCGTGGCCACGCACGCCTCCAACTCAAGTTGGAGTTTTCAAGTTTACGGACGACACAAGTTGGAGTCATCAAGTTTGCGGACGACACAACATTGGTAGGCTTGATTACCAACAACGACGAGACGGCCTACAGTGAGGAGGTGAGGGCCCTCGGAGTGTGGTGTCAGGAAAATAACCTCACACTCAACGTCAACAAAACTAAGGAGATGATTGTGGACTTCAGGAAACAGCAGAGGGATCACCCCCCTATCCACATCGATGGAACAGTAGTGGAGAGAGTAGCAAGTTTTAAGTTCCTCGGCATACACATCACAGACAAACTGAATTGGTCCACTCACACAGACAGCATCGTGAAGAAGGCGCAGCAGCGCCTCTTCAACCTCAGGAGGCTGAAAAAATTTGGCTTGTCACCAAAAGCACTCACAAACTTCTACAGATGCACAATCGAGAGCATCCTGGCGGGCTGTATCACCGCCTGGTACGGCAACTGCTCCGCCCTCAACCGTAAGGCTCTCCAGAGGGTAGTGAGGTCTGCACAACGCATCACCGGGGGCAAACTACCTGCCCTCCAGGACACCTACACCACCCGATGTTACAGGAAGGCCATAAAGATCATCAAGGACATCAACCACCCGAGCCACTGCCTGTTCACCCCGCTATCATCCAGAAGGCGAGGTCAGTACAGGTGCATCAAAGCTGGGACCGAGAGACTGAAAAACAGCTTCTATCTCAAGGCCATCAGACTGTTAAACAGCCACCACTAACATTGAGTGGCTGCTGCCAACACACTGACACTGACTCAACTCCAGCCACTTTAATAATGGGAATTGATGGGAAATTATGTAAATATATCACTAGCCACTTTAGACAATGCTACCTTATATAATGTTACTTACCCTACACTATTCATCTCATATGCATACGTATATACTGTACTCTATATCATCGACTGCATCCTTATGTAATACATGTATCACTAGCCACTTTAACTATGCCACTTTGTTTACATACTCATCTCAAATGGATATACTGTACTCGATACCATCTACTGTATCCTGCCTATGCTGCTCTGTACCATCGCTCATTCATATATCCTTATGTACATATTCTTTATCCCCTTACACTGTGTATAAGACAGTAGTTTAGGAATTGTTAGTTAGATTACTGCATTGTCGGAACTAGAAACACAAGCATTTCGCTACACTCGCATTAACATCTGCTAACCATGTGTATGTGACAAATAAAATTTGATTTGATTGGATTTGTTTTTGTGAAAATGTTGCCTGCTGAATGCTAGGCTTAATGCTATACTAGGCTATCAATACTCTTACACAAATGCTTGTGTAGCGTTGGTTGAAAAGCATATTTTGAAAATCTGAGATGACAGTTTTGTTAACAAAAGGCTAAGCTTGTGTTTCAGTATATTTAATTCATTTGCGATTTTCATGAATAGGAAACGTTGCGTTATGGTAATGAGCTTGAAGCTATGATTACGCTCCCAGATACTGGATTGCTCGACGCTAGCGGTTAACACAGTGTCCCAAGTGGGGCCAGCAGCAAGAGCAACATCATTGATGTATACAGAGAAGAGAGTCGGCCCAAGGATGGAAATCTGTGGCACCCCCATAGAGATTGCCAGAGGTCCGAACAACAGGCTCTCTGATTTGACACACTGAACTCTATCAGAGAAGTAGTTTGTAAACCAGGTGAGGCAATCATTTGAGAAACCAAGGCTGTCGAGTCTGCCAATAAGAATGTGGTGATTGACAGAGTCGAAAGCCTTGGCCAGGTCAATGAATACGGCTGCACAGTAATGTCTCTTATCGATGGCGGTTATGATGTCTTTTAGGACCTTTAGCGTGGCTGAGGTGCACCCATGACCAGCTCTGATCATAATTATAACTAGATGACATAATTCTGCCCCTGAATAAGGCAGTTAACCCACTGTTCCTAGGCCATCATTGAAATTAAGAGTTTGTTCTTAACTGACTTGCCTATTTAAATAAAGTTAAAATAAATAAATCATTAATTAACCTTCGCAAGGCTTCCGGCCCAGACGGCATCCCAAGCCGCAATCTCAGAGCATGTGCAGACCAGCTATCTGGAGTGTTTATGGACATATTCAATCTCTCCACATCCCAGTCTGTTGTCCGCTCTTGCTTCAAGATGTCATCCTTTTCTCCTGTACCCAAGAAAGCGAAGTTAACTGAACTAAATGATTATAGCACCATAGCACTCACTTCTGTCATCATTAACCTGTTGCGTGGCGCAATCCCGGATCCGGGATTCTATTTATAGCCTCAAGCTCATTAGCATAACGCAACGTTAACTATTCATGAAAATCGCAAATTAAATGAAATAAATATATTTGCTCTCAAGCTTAGACTTTTGTTAACAACACTGTCATCTCAGATTTTCAAAATATGCTTTTCAACCATAGCTAAACAAGAATTTGTGTAAGAGCATTGATTGCTAACATAGCTATAAGCCTAGAATTCAGCCAGCAACATTTTCACAAAAACAAGGAAATCATTAAAATAAAATCATTTACCTTTGAAGAACTTCAGATGTTTTCAATGAGGAGACTCTGTTAGATAGCAAATGTTCAGTTTTTCAAAAAAATATTATTTGTGTAGGACAATTCGCTCCGTTTTGTTCACGTTTGGCTATGAAAAAAACATGTATCCAGTTATAGTCTCAAGCTCATTAGCATAACGTAACATTAACGATTTCTGAAAATCGCAAATAAAATGAAAATAATGTGCCTGCTCTCAAGCTGAGCCTTTTCTTAACAACACTGTCATCTCAGATTTTCAAAATATGCTTTTGAACCATAGCAATTCACTAATTTGTGTAAGAGTATGCTAAGCTAGCTTAGCATTTTGAGTAGCATTTAGCACGCAACATTTTCACAAAAACCAGATAACCAAATAAATAAAATCATTTACCTTTGAAGAGCTTCGGATGTTTTCAATGAGGAGACTCTCAGTTACATAGCAAATGTTCAGTTTTTCCTGAAAGAATCTTTGTGTAGGAGAAATCGCTCCGTTTTGTACATCACATTTGGCTACCGAAACGAACCGAAAATTCAGTCACCAACAACGTCAAACTTTTTCCGAATTAACTCCATAATATCGACCAAAACATGGCAAACGTTGTTTGGAATCAATCCTCAAGGTGTTTTTTCACATATCTCTTCATTGATATATCATTCGTGGAAGCCTGCTTTCTTCTCTGAATTCCATGGAAAAATACCAGCAGCTGAGTTTTGTGCACCAATTTCGGCGCAGGACACCGGGCGGATACCTGGTAAATGTGGTCTCTTATGGTCAATCTTCCAATGATATGCCTACAAATACGTCACAATGCTGCAGACACCTTGGGGAAACGACAGAAAGGGCAGGCTCATTCATCTCGCATTCACAGCCATATAAGGAGACAATGGAAAACGGAGCCTCAAAAATCCTGCTGATTTCCTGGATGCCGTTTCATCTTGGTTTTGCCTGTAGCTCACGTTCTAGGGCACGCACAGAAAATATCTTTGCAGTTCTGGAAACGTCAGAGTGTTTTCTTTCCAAAGCTATCAATTATATGCATAGTCGAGCATCTTTTTGTGACAAAATATTGCGCTTAAAACGGGCACGTCTTTTTATCCAAAAATGATATAGCGCCCCTAGAGTTTCAAGAGGTTAAGCTCTTTAAGAGTCTAGTTAAAGACCATATCACCTCCACCTTACCAAAATTTAGACCCACCACAATTCGCATATCGCCCCAACAGATCCACAGACAATGCAATCGTCATTGCCCTGCACACTGCCCAATCCAACCTGGATAAGAGAAATACCTATGTAAGAATGCTGTTTATCGACTACAGCTCAGCCTTCAACAACAGTCTCCCTGTGCATCTGGGTCCTGGACTCCCTGATGAGCCAATCCCAAGTGTTGACGGTAGGCAACAACATCTCTGCCACACTGATCCTCAACACGGGGGGCCCCACTACTGTCTACAAACTACTTTTCAGTCATGTGGTCAAGTGCCACAAAGAGGGACATAGGCAAATTACAGTTGGCCCAGAACAGAGCATCATGCATGGCTGGGCCTTAAATGTACACGGAGAACTAACATTAATACTATGCATGCCAATCTCTCCTGGCTCAAAGTGGAGGAGAGATTGACTTCATCACTGCTTGAATTAGTGAAAGGTGTTAACGTGTTGAATGCAATGTGTTGTATTTTTTGGCTACACAAGACATGCCACCAGAGGTCTCTTCACAGTCCTGATGGCCAGAACGTACTATGGGAAATGCACATTACTACATAGAGCCATGACAATGAGAACATAATTCCACATCAAGTAACTCAGGGAGGCAGTAACAGTGTGGAATGTGGAACAGCATGAACTGTGTAGAGACTCACACACACCGGCAGAGATATACTCATATACACACACTCTATGCACACACACACACATGCTAACACACACACTCTATGCACTCATACAAACTGTGTGGATTTTGTATTATAAATATGTTGTAGTAATGTGTAATAATGTGTTGGGAAGTGTAATGTTTAATTGTATGTACATGTACTTAAAAGATTCCATATGTGTTATTTCACAGCTTTGATGTCTTCAGTATTATTCTACAATGTAAAAAATTGTACAAATAAAGAAAAACCCTTGAATGAGTAGGTGTTCTTAGACTTTTGATCGGTAGTGTAAGTTTTCTCCACAAGGCAGGTCATGCAAGCCCTAGTTTTATTGCACGTAGAATGCTGTTCAGAGGTGTGGTCAGGTGCCAGCGGGAAAATTGCAGTTGGCTCAGAACAGGGCAACACAGCTGGCCTTTAAAAATACACAGAGAGCTAACATTAATGACATGCATGTAAATCTCTCATGCCACCAGAGGTCTCTTCACAAGTCCAGAACAGACTATGGGAGGCGCACAGTACTACAACATGCTGTCTTGTTATACGACTCATACATTGTGATATTGTTGTATGGTGGTTGTAAACATTTTGTATTGTAGATATGTAGTGGTGTAATAATGTTATATTATGTACTGTTTTATTTTTGGATTTATATATAAGTGCTTTAAAATGTTTGGACCCCAGGAAGAGTAGCTGCTGCCCTGGCAGGTGCGAAAACCGGAGCCTGACTGCGGTGACGGTCTGCGGCAACTTTTTGGCGCAGCACGGCGCGCTGAAGGTGGACATGGGCGGCGTCCAATGTTTTCTCCACGCGCCGGAACCAGTCGTCCACCACAGGAGCCTCGGGCTGACTCTGATGCCGAAGGAGCCAGAACCGGCTGAGAGATTATTGGATGAGTGGCGCAGCGAGTTCTGTGCCATCTCTGCCCAGGGCACAAACACTGCCCACTCCCCCCAGCCGGTCCTGGCAATAAGACCTCAGAAACCTACCCACATCCTGGTTAACTATCTCCACCTGCCTATTACTCTCGGGGTGAAAACCTGAGGTAAGGCTGACCGAGACCCTCGACGTAAACTGGGGACCCCGATCAGACACTATATCCTCAGGCACCCCGTTTTGCCGGAAGACGTGTGTAAACAGGGCCTCCCCAGTCTGTAGGGCCGTAGGGAGACCGGTCAAAGGGAGGAGACGACAGGACTTTGAAAAAGGATCCACAACGACCAGGATCGTGGTGTTACCCTGTGAAGGAGGAAGATCAGTCAGGAAATCTACTGACAGGTGCGACCACGGCCGTTGTGGAACGGGTAAGGGTTGTAACTTACCTCCGGGTAGGTGCCTAGGAGCCTTACACTGAGCGCACACCGAGCAGGAGGAAACATAAACCCTCACATCCTTAGCCAAAGTGGGCCACCAGTACTTCCCACTAAGACAGTGCACCGTCCGACTGATCCCAGGATGACCAGAGGGGTGTGACGTGTGGACCCAATAGATCAGCCGGTTGTGGACAGCAGACGGAACATACAGACGCCAAGCTGGACACTGGAGGGGAGCGGGCTCTGCACGTAATGCCTGCTCCAGCTCCCACACTACCGGCGCCACCAGGTAAGAGTCGGGGAGTATGGGAGTGGGATCCATTTGCCCCTCCTCTGTGTCATACAGCCGGGACAATGCGTCTGCCTTAACGTTCTGAGAGCCTGGTCTTAAGAAAAGGGTAAACACAAAATCGGTGAAAAACATGGCCCACCTTGCCTGGCGAGGGTTCAGTCTACTTGCCATCCGGATGTACTCCAGATTGCGGTGGTCAGTCCAGATGAGAAAAGAGTGTTTAGTCCCCTCAAGCCAATGTCTCCATGCCTTCAAGGCTTTGACAACAGCCAACAGCTCCCGCTCCCCCACATCATAGTTTCACTCTGCCGGGCTGAGCTTCCTCGATAAGATGGCACAGGGGCGGCTCTGGCTCTTCAGTGGCGTACCCGAGCGCTGAGAGAGTACAGCTCCTATCCCGGAGAGAGTACAGCTCCTATCCCAGACTCGGACGCGTTCACCTCCACTATGAATGCCAAAGAGGGATCAGGATGGGCCAGCATGGGAGCCGAGGTAAACAGAGCCCTCAGGTCACCAAAAGCCCTGTCCGCCTCAGCTGACCACTGCAAACGTACCAGGCCCCCCTTCAGCAGTGAGGTAATGGGAGCCGCCACCTGACCAAAACCCCAGATAAACCTCCGGTAGTAGTTGGCAAACCCTAAGAACCGCTGCACCTCCTTTACCGTGGTGGGAGTCGGCCAATTACTCACGGCTGCAATGCGGTCACTCTCCATCTCCACCCCTGAAGTGGAAATGCGATACCCTAGGAAGGAGACGGACTGTTGGAAGAACAGCCATTTCTCAGACTTGACGTACAGGTCATGCTCAGCGCGTGTGGAGGAGTATATCAATATACACCACTACACCCTGCTCGAGCAGGTCCCTGAAAATCTCATCTACAAAGGCTTGGAAGACTGATGGCGCATTCATCAACCCGTACGGCATGACGAGGTACTCATAGTGACCAGAGGTGGTACTGAAAGCTGTCTTCCACTCGTCTCCCTCTCAGATACGCACCAGGTTGTAAGCGCTCCTGAGAACTAGTTTGCTGAAGAAGCGTGACCCGTGCATTGACTCTATCGCTGTGGCTATGAGCGGTAGCGGGTAACTATAACACAGTGATCTGATTCAGACCCCGATTGTCAATACACGGGCGCAGACCCCCCTCCTTCTTCTTCACAAAAAAGAAACTTGAGGAGGCAGGTGAAGTGGAGGATCGAATGTACCCCTGACGCAGGGATTTGGAGACATATGTTTCCATAGCCTCCGTCTCCGCCTGTGAGAGGGGATACACGTGACTCCTGGGAAGTGCAGCATCTACCAGGAGGTCTATCATACAATCGCCCCATTGATCAGGTGGTAATTGATTCGCCTTCTTTTTGGAGAAGGCGTGAGCCAAATCGGCATATTCAGGGAGAATGCGCACGGTGGAGACCTGGTCTGGACTCTCCACTGTAGTAGCACCAACGGAAACCCCTAAACACCTACCTGAGCACTCCCGCGACCACCCCGTGAGAGCCCTCTGTGGACAAAAAACAGTGGGGTTATGACAAGCTAACCAGGGTAGGCCCAGCACCACTGGAAATGCAGGAGAGTCATTAAGGAAGAGACTAATTCTCTCTGTATGACCCCCCTGAGTCACCAAGCCCAAAGGCGTACACTGACCCTAATGGTCGACTATCTAAGGTGTGAACGGGGAAGGGCACATCCACGGGAATGATGGGGATCCCTGAACTATAGCCTAAAGCTCTATCAATAAAATTCCCAGCCGCGCCTGAATCGACGAGCGCCTTATGCTGGGAATGCGGGGGAAAACGCAGGGAACGTGCCAGACACAAACATATGTGCAACAGAAGGCTCTGGGTGAGAATGGTGCCGGCTCACCTGGGGTGACGCTAGAGCGCCCTGCCTGCTGCCTCGATTCCCAGAAGAACCAACCCGGCACCGATCGGCAGTGTGACCTCTGCGACCACAGATGGAGCATGAGCTGGAACCCCCTCCGGACTCCCTGAGCACCGCCCTTCCCAGCTCCATGGGTATCTGAGAGGGGGTGCGGGAGGATGGAACCACCAGACCCCGATCTGAACATCTGAGAGTAGCCAGCAGGTTATCCAGCCGGATGGACAGGTCCACCAGCTGGTCAAACGTGAGGGTGGTGTCTCTGCAGGCCAGCTCCTGACGGACGTCCTCGCACAGACTGCAGCGGTAATGGTCGATCATGACCCTGTTATTCCATCCAGCGCCGGCAGCCAGGTTCCTAAACTCCAGGGCGAACTCCTGGGCGCTCCTCGTCTCCTGCCTCAGATGGTAGAGGCGCTCAACCCGGCGCTCTACCCTCGGGCGGATGGTCGAAGACTGCCCGGAAACGGCGGGTGAACTCCTCAAACTGGTCCAACGCCGCATCTCTCTCTCTCCACACGGCGTTGGCCCACTCCAAGGCTCTTCCGGTGAGGCACGAGACGAAGGCGGACACCATCTCGCAGTCCGATGGAGCCGGGTGGACTACCAATGACAAGAATCTCCATTGAATATATTTTGAAGTCTGGCTTTAACACAACAAAATGTGGAAAAAGTCAAGGGGTGTGAATACTTGCTGATGGCAATGTGTATCCTATATTCTAGTCATGTCTCATCCTATACAGCTACTGCTGTACACACCTTTTCTATTCATATACTGTCCATACTGTCTTTACAAACCATTATACTGTATGTATATACTGTCTATAGATTTATATTCCGATCACTGACATTGCTCATTCTGATATTTCTTAATTTCTTATTTTTTCTGAATTACATTTGTATTGTTCTATATTTTGTATTGCCTTGTATTTCTGCACTGTTGGAGCTAGAAACACAAGCATTACATCAGATAACATTTGAAAATCTATGTACGCGACCAATAAACTGATTTGATTTAAGGTGTATTACTGTGACCATCTTTCACCATGCCGAAGAGCCTGCCCTCCCTCTCCTTCTCTCTCTCTCTGTCTTCGAATCTCTCTGAATTGCTCTCTCTCACTTCAACTCTCTCTCTCTCTGTGTGTCACTCTGGTGGCTTGGAAGGATGAATACAAACAACATCAGCCTATTAGTTCTGCATTCATTGTGATATCATTAATATGCCACCATTCTCAGAACAGAATCCAACTCAAGGTGTCATAAAAAATCACCCCCCTCGCCAACATTAAACGTATTTCCACATGACCCTCCCCTTGTACTGTAAAATTAATTTAACACCCTAACAATATTATTTTGTTTTTTATCCTGTTATGTTTGTTGTGTAGTAAATATTTAAGTTTTTATTTTCATTGTTTTCATTTGTTTTTTCCTGTGAAGCACATTGTGTTGCATTCCATGCCTGAAATGATAAGTATAAATAAAGCTTGATTTGATTTGATAACTGTAACTACCCTGTGTTTATAAAAGTAGAAATTGACTTTGGCACTTCAGTATCTTTTTGTGACACAGTTTATGCCACACTTGGCTACTGGACAGAAGGTCCAGTAGCCAACCACCACAGACGAGCTCACTCTCCCTGCCTGTATCATAACTTCACAATCGGAGCCGGTTTTAGACAATGATTAGCTCGGGGAATCAGATATCCTATTTTTTATTATGTAAAATATATCCCCCAAAAACATCCACCAACGTGTTTCTTTGCCAATGCACAACACAACCAATAAACAAAACATACCGACTTCAGGCACTTAAACATCATGGTTTGCGGTTTCAACACCACAATAAATAGACTATGTCAATCTTGACAAACAGAAAACACATCCCTCCCTCAGTATCGAAGGCTTGGCTTGACAATCTCTGGTGTTTTGGTGTTTTGTAGCAAATGTCTCTTTCCATTCATCAAATTGCCACTCCATAGTTTGCATTGATTGATTGATTTTACTTGTCAGTAAAAAAAATACATATATACACAAATCATTTTTAAAGTGACTGGTGGGCCTTATTTCCATTGTGGTCCCTACATTTGCTGCAGCGTATGCTACAGTAATAAGGACTAAATGCGCATGTAATTTACAAATCTAAATCAATTTTAATGTTGTCAATGTATTTTTTTATTGTGAAGATGATTTTTTTTTGCAGTAGAGTTCTAAAACAGATCACTTGAATATTGTTGCTTTAAATGCGCAGCTGGTCTGCGCATGCTCTGAGGTACCATCAAGAGCATCCTGACCGGTTGTATCACTGCCTGGTATGGCAACTGCCTCCGACTGCAAGACACTACAGAGGTTAGTGCGCACGGCCCAGTACTTCACCAGGGCCAAGCTTCCTACCACCCAGGACCTCTATACCAGAGGAAGGCCCTACAAATTGTCAAAGACTCCAGCCACCCTAGTCATAGACTGTTTTTTCTGCTACCCCACGGCAAGCGGTACCGGAGCGCCAAGTCTAGGTCCAAGAGGCTTCTAAACAGCTTCTACCCCCAAACCACCCTGAACAGCTAATCAAATGGCTACCCAGACTATTTGCGTTGCCCCCCCCCCCTATGCTGCTGCTACTCTCTGTTATTATGTATGCATAACCACTTTAATAACTCTACCTACATGTACATAATTACCTCAATTACCTCGACACCGGTGCTCCCTGCACATTGACACAAACCCCCTGTATATAGCCCCGCTATTGCTATTTACTGCTGCTCTTTAATTATTTGTTATTCTTATCTCTTACTTTTTTAGAGATTTTCTTAAAATTGCATTGTTAGTTAAGGGCTTGTAAGTATGCATTTCACAGTAAGGTTGCGGTTTCAACACCACAACACCTGTTGTATTCGCGCGTGTGACATTTTGATTTGATATCAGAGCAGCAGCATCTCACCAACATTACAACCAGTAAAACGACTTTCATGAATTGGATCCTTTGTTCGTACCCCCCAGGGCAATTGAACTTATCCTAGAGGCTGCTCCAAGACACCGACGGCGGAGAAGATTTATTCAGAGTGGACTTCTAGTCCGACTCAGGAGGCGTGCACACCATCCACCGCTTCCAAGTATATTACTTGCTAGTGTGCAGTCTCTGGACAATAAAGTAAACGAACTCAGGGCAAGGATCTCCTCCCAGAGAGACATCAGGTACTGTAACATACTCTGTTTCACAGAGTCATGGCTCACTCGGGAAATACTATCCCCGTGCATACAACCAGCTGGGTTCTCAGTTCATCGAACAGACAGGAATAAAGAACTCTCTGGGAAGAAGAAATGCGGGGTTGTATGTTTCTGAATTAGCTACTCATTTTTATGATTGGGATAACCTACAGAAAATGAAGTCCATTTCTACACTCGTCCTAGAATACTTCACAATGAAATGTTGACTGTTATCTCCCAAGAGAATTCTCTTCGGTTATAGTCACAGCCGTGTATATTCCCCCTCAAGCCGATACCACGATGGCCCTCAAGGAACTACACTGGACTTCATGGAAACTGGAAACCACATATCCTGAGGCCGCATTTTTGTAGCTGGGGATTTTAACAAAGCAAATTTGAGGAAAACGCTACAAAAATTCAATCAACACAATGACTGTAGTACGGTGACTGAGTTCATCAGGAAGTGTATAGGGGATGTTGTTCCCATGGTGTCTATTAAAACCTACCCAAACCAGAAACTGTGGATAGATGGCAGCGTTCGCGCATAACAAACAACAGCATTTAACAATGGCAAGGTGACTTGGAATATGGTTGAATACAAACAGCGTAGTTATTCCCTCCGTAAATCAAACAGGCAAAACGTCAGTACATAGACAAAGTCGAGTTCAATTCAACGGCTCGGACACAAAATGTATGTGGCAGGGTCTACAAACAATCACGGATTACAAAGGGAAAACCAGTCATGTCGCGGACACCAACATTTTGCTCCCAGATAAGCTAAACACCTTCTTCGCCCGCTTTGAGGATAACACGGTGCCACTGACGCGGCAAGCTCCCAAGGACTGTGGGCTCTCATTCTCTGTGGCGACATGAGTAAGTCATTTAAGTTTGTTAACCATCACAAGGCAGCTGGCCCAGACGGCATCCCTAGCCGCATCCTCAAAACATGCACAGACCAGCTGGATGTTTATGGATATATTCAATCTCTCCCTATCCCAGTCTGCTGTCCCCACTCATCATTAAGCTTGGGGCCCTGGGTCTGAACCCTGGACTTCCTGGAATTCCTGACGGGCCGCCCCCTGATGGTGAAGGTAGAAAACAACACCTCCACTTCGCTGATCTTCAACAAAGGGGCCCCACTAGGGTACATGCCCCATCCCCTCCTGTACTCCCTGTTCACTCATGACTGCGTGGTCACACACGCCCCCAACTCAATCATCAACTCAATCATCAAGTTTGCAGACGACACAACTAGTAGGCCTGATTACGAACAATGACCAGACAGCCGACGGGGAGGAGGTGAGGGCCCTGGCAGAGTGGTGCCAGGAATATAACCTCTCACTCAACATCAACAAAATGAAGGAGCTGATCATGGACTTTGGGATACAACAGATGTAGCATGCCCCTATCCACATCAATGGGGCCGCAGTAGGGAAGGTAGAAAGCTTAAAGTTCCTCAGTACGTACTCTGCGGATGTTGTAGAGCATGAACCTACAGGAACGGGCCACCGCCTTGATGTTAGTTGAGAACGACAGGGTGTTGTCCAGGATCACGCCAAGGTTCTTAGCGCTCTGGGAGGAGGACACAATGGAGTTGTCAACCGTGATGGCGAGATCATGGAACGGGCAGTCCTTCCCCGGGAGGAAGAGCAGCTCCGTCTTGCCGAGGTTCAGCTTGAGGTGGTGATCCGTCATCCACACTGATATGTCTGCCAGACATGCAGAGATGCGATTCGCCACCTGGTCATCAGAAGGGGGAAAGGAGAAGATTAATTGTGTGTCGTCTGCATAGCAATGATAGGAGAGACCATGTGAGGTTATGACAGAGCCAAGTGACTTGGTGTATAGCGAGAATAGGAGAGGGCCTAGAACAGAGCCCTGGGGGACACCAGTGTTGAGAGCGCGTGGTGAGGAGACAGATTCTCGCCACGCCACCTGGTAGGAGCGACCTGTCAGGTAGGACGCAATCCAAGCGTGGGCCGCGCCGGAGATGCCCAACTCGGAGAGGGTGGAGAGGAGGATCTGATGGTTCACAGTATCGAAGGCAGCCGATAGGTCTAGAAGGATGAGAGCAGAGGAGAGAGAGTTAGCTTTAGCAGTGCGGAGCGCCTCCGTGATACAGAGAAGAGCAGTCTCAGTTGAATGACTAGTCTTGAAACCTGACTGATTTGGATCAAGAAGGTCATTCTGAGAGAGATAGCGGGAGAGCTGGCCAAGGACGGCACGTTCAAGAGTTTTGGAGAGAAAAGAAAGAAGGGATACTGGTCTGTAGTTGTTGACATCGGAGGGATCGAGTGTAGGTTTTTTCAGAAGGGGTGCAACTCTTGCTCTCTTGAAGACGGAAGGGACGTATCCAGCGGTCAGGGATGAGTTGATGAGCGAGGTGAGGTAAGGGAGAAGGTCTCCGGAAATGGTCTGGAGCAGAGAGGAGGGGATAGGGTCAAGCGGGCAGGTTGTTGGGCGGCCGGCCGTCACAAGAAGCGAGATTTCATCTGGAGAGAGAGGGGAGAAAGAGGTCAGAGCACAGGGTAGGGCAGTGTGAGCAGAACCAGCGGTGTCGTTTGACTTAGCAAACGAGGATCGGATGTCGTCGACCTTCTTTTCAAAATGGTTGACGAAGTCATCTGCAGAGAGGGAGGAGGGGGATTCAGGAGGGAGGAGAAGGTGGCAAAGAGCTTCCTAGGGTTAGAGGCAGATGCTTGAAATTTAGAGTGGTAGAAAGTGGCTTTAGCAGCAGAGACAGAGGAGGAAAATGTAGAGAGGAGGGAGTGAAAGGATGCCAGGTCCGCAGGGAGGCGAGTTTTCCTCCATTTCCGCTCGGCTGCCCGGAGCCCGGATTTGGATACAAAAAGATTTCCCAAGCTTTAAACATTCCAAGGACACTGTGCAAGCGATAACATTGAAATGGAAGGAGTATCAGACCACTGCAAATCTACCAAGACCTGGCCGTCCCTCTAAACTTTCAGCTCATACAAGGAGAAGACTGATCAGAGATGCAGCCAAGAGGCCCATGATCACTCTGGATGAACTGCAGAGATCTACAGCTGAGGTGGGAGACTCTGTCCATAGGACAACAATCAGTCGTATATTGCACAAATCTGGCCTTTATGGAAGAGTGGCAAGACGAAAGCCATTTCTTAAAGATATCCATAAAAAGTGTTGTTTAAAGTTTGCCACAAGCCACCTGGGAGACACACCAAACATGTGGAAGAAGGTGCTCTGGTCAGATGAAACCAAAATTGAACTTTTTGGCAACAATGCAAAACATTATGTTTGGCGTAAAAGCAACACAGCTCATCACCCTGAACACACCATCTCCACTGTCAAACATGGTGGTGGCAGCATCATGGTTTGGGCCTGCTTTTATTCAGCAGGGACAGGGAGGATGTTTAAAATTGATGGGAAGATGTATGGAGCCAAATACAGGAATATTCTGGAAGAAAACCTGATGGAGTCTGCAAAAGACCTGAGACTGGGACGGAGATTTGTCTTCCAACAAGACAATGATCCAAAACATAAAGCAAAATCTACAATGGAATGGTTCAAAAATAAACATATCCAGGTGTTAGAATGGCCAAGTCAAAGTCCAGACCTGAATCCAATCGAGAATCTGTGGAAAGAACTGAAAACTGCTGTTCACAAATGCTCTCCATCCAACCTCACTGAGCTCGAGCTGTTTTGCGAGGAGGAATGGGAAAAAATTTCAGTCTCTCGATGTGCAAAACTGATAGAGACATACCCCAAGTGACTAACAGCTGTAATCGCAGCAAAAGGTGGCGCTACAAAGTATTAACTTAAGGGGGCTGAATAATTTTGCACGCCCAGTTTTTCAGTTTTTGATTTGTTAAAAAAGTTTGAAATATCCAATAAATGTCGTTCCACTTCATGATTGTGTCCCACTTGTTGTTGATTCTTCACAAAAAAATACAGTTTTATATCTTTATGTTTGAAGCCTGAAATGTGGCAAAAGGTCGCAAAGTTCAAGGGGGCCGAATACTTTCGCAAGGCACTGTATGTATATACATTTTGAGCAGGATGATCTATTTTAGATGCAATTTGAATGGGATTGAAGGAGAGCGAGAAAGAGACTATGACAATGCCAGCTGGGCTGCGCATGCTCTGAGGATGCGGCTCGGGATGCTGTCCGGGCTGGCAGCCTTGCAAGGGTTAACACGTTTAAATGTTTTACTCACATTGGCTGCAGTGAAGGAGAGCACGCAGGTTATCCTACATTTAGGCTATACGAATGTAACCTAACCCTGAGAACGATCTATTACGAAATATTATGCTCTTCCCACAACCGTAAGGCTCTCCAGAGGGTAGTGAGGTCTGCACAACGCATCACTGGGGGGGAAACTTCCTGCCCTCCAGGACAACTACACCACCCAATGTCACAGGAAGGCGAAAAAGATTATCAAGGACAACAACCACCCGAGCCACTGCCTGTTCACCCCGCTATCATCCAGAAGGTGAGGTCAGTACAGGTGCATCAAAGCTGGGACCGGTAGACTGAAAAACAGCTTCTATCTCAAGGCCATCAGACTGTTAAACAACCATCACTAACATTGAGTGGCTGCTGCAAAAATACTGACTCAAATCTGTCGTCACTTTAATAATACAAAATTGGATGTAATAAATGTATCACTAGCCACTATAAACAATGCCACTTTATATCATGTTTACATACCCTACATTACTCATCTCATATGTATATACTGTACTCTATAACATCTGCTGCATCTTTCCTTTGCCGTTCGGCCATCACTATATTTTTATGTACATACTCTTATTCATTCCTTTACACTTGTGTGTATAAGGTAGTTGTTGTGAAATTGTTAGATTACTTTTTAGATATTACTGCATTGTCGGAGCTAGAAGCACAAGCATTTCGCTACACTTGCATTAACATCTGCTAACCATGTGTATGTGACAAATACAATTTGATTTGATTTTGATGGGGGCAAGGAAGACATTCTGGATCTCTACAGTATATTTCAAATTCTCTATGGGTACCTAAAGTATAAAACTTTGACGTTTGAATACCAATTGAATTTATACTGCAGGTCATAATGTGTCACGCCATGACCTGAGTATTTTTTGTTTTCTTTATTGTTTTGGTTAGGTCAGGGTGTGACATGGGTGATGTATGTGTTTTTTTCACTGTCTAGGGGTTTTGTAGGTTTATGGGGTTGTTTATCAACTAGGTGTTTATATATGTCTATGGTTGCCTAGATTGGTTCTCAATTAGAGGCAGGTGTTTATCGTTGTCTCTGATTGGGAACCATATTTAGGCAGCCATCTTCTTTGGGTATTTCGTGGGTTATTATCTATGTCTAGTTGCCTGTGTTTGCACTTTTGTATCATAGCGTCATGTTTGTTTTGTTATTTTGTATAGTTTGTTTAGTATCTATCTTTATTAAAATGATCATGTATTCACATTACGCTGCGCCTTGGTCTCCTCTGTACAGCGAACGTGACAGAATGATTTGAATTATTTGGCATTGTGCGATATGCTATGCTTCAAAATTCACTCACAACATTAAGCCTCTTCTTATTACTATACTTTTTCATTACATCCTCTTACAGTACCATTGACAGTCTCGGTTATCATTTTTGTATTATTTTAACATCTGTAATCGTTATTATGTCATATAGTTGCAGACAGTGACAAGTGTAATGTCACATAGTTACAGGTACAGACGGTGACAAATGTAATGTCACATAGTTACAGGTACCGACGGTGACAAATGTAATGTCATATAGATTTGGACCAGTGAATGTTAAACATGGAGAGGTGAGTTTTACTCACACCCAGCCTGTCCTATCTCTCTCTCTCTCTGTCTCTCTGCTGGTTAATCACTTTTTGTTTCTCTGTTTTTCCGTTGACCTTTAAATCTAGGCCCAGCCGGAGCGGCGGGTGGCGGCCGGGGGAGGAGGAAGGTTGCTCGGCTCTGCATTCTCAGTTAAAGCACGGCTCTGACGCACACCCTTTTCATTTAGTGGTGATAAGCCACGCTTGACTGCCATCTCTTCCTAACTCCCTGCACACCTCCGCAGCTCCGCTCACACAGCTCACTGTTCTCAGACCGCAAATGAAAAATTAACACCGATGCCTCCTAACCACCAGCCAGCGCAGTCAGAACAGGGTACTAAGTGTAGAAACTCGACATCCAAATGCCTGAAGCAGTAACATTCACTTTCTGAGTTTGAGGAAATCGATAGTGCAGCTCCGATGATGCATCATCAGGCTGTTGTAACCACAGGAACCCAATCACTCAAACTCTGTTAATACCAGTACAATACTCCCATGCCAATCGGCTCCTCCTGTTAGTGTTGTATACATTTATCACGCTGTGAATTAGAGACCCTTTTTGAAGTCACTCAATATGTGTACTCTGGCTGATCCAGCAATACTCATGGGCTTTGGCTTCAATATTTTGTACCCTAAACTCTCTGTCTCACTAAAGGACCTGTAGGGAACTCTGGTCATAGACAGCCAAGAGGTTCACCTTGCACCCACTCAGGCCCAGTTTGCTACCCAATCCTCAGGCACACCACAACAATGGTGCTGTCCTGGATCAGGTCCTGTAATGTGGTTTGTAAATCGATCAATGGTCACAGAAGATACAGGGCCATGTTAGGACATCAGCCTGGTCGTTATTCCTAATCGTTACTGGTATTGATTACAGCAGTCAGTGTATTGAAGCGGCTGGTCAGAGTTATATGTCCCTGTTGAAGTCCGTCTGCAGCAGTGATCTCTTCCTACTCTGCCAATAATTGCTTCCTGTCTGACTTGCGTTTGCGGTGGCCTGCCCTACCCCGTTTAAAGCTTCTGAGGAGGGGGGTAGGAGTAACAAAAGGCAAGGGTGGTACCTGCACTGCAGTTCCACAGTCTAGGTTTGTCTTTATCAATATGTTTACAGCTCACATATGAATGTGACAACGACATAAATCACAAGGCAAGGCTAACAAACAGTACCTAACTGTCCCCAGATGCTTCTGGTGGGTTACTAACCTCTACACTGCTGTTACGCTGTGATTGGGCCAAACGACGCAAACAGGTTATTTCATTTTACTAGCTCCCTTTCTCCCCAAAGGGTAGGCCTAATCTTGTTTCAAAATTACTATCAGCCTACCATTATTTTGAACCTGAAACTCACGCGCGCACACACACATGACATGCAAGACCCTTTCTTCCTCCACCTGCTATAGCACTCAGTCACTATTCCTCTGCTCGGGTGCGAGGAAAGGCAAATCAATTTTAACACGGTGTACATGGTGTTCATCATTAAGCTCTCAAGTGCTCTACAGCAACTGCTTTTCATTCGCAACGTGTTCCTGGTTTTGTCCTTCTTTATAAAGAGGACCTGAAATCAAGAGAATACCAGGCAGAAAGTGAGAAAGAGAAAATGAAAGCATATTGTGGACAGCAGTGGTGACCCGTCATTCAGGGCAGACAGGGCAGAGTCCTACCTGTTTTGAGCCCCACCTGTTTACCTAAAAACAATATATATATACATATTTTTTCTTTGTTACCTGTTTTGCATGTTTTTTTTGCGTTAATATTTGTCACATATCAGTTTGGAAACAATGTAACAAAAAAATTATTTTGTTAATAAAGCTGCATACAAACATGGCCTCTTTTTTGCTTCTTGAGTAAGGCAGCTCCAAAATGCAGGTTTTTCAGCCTAGCTCAGTGCTTTCTGTGGTGGTGAGGAAGCCAGCGGAAAATACGGAGGGGTTGCTAATGTTCTCTACTTGCGCCGTGATTGGTTCAGTGTTCTGTCACTCAAGGGGACTCTGCGACACCACAAAATCTATGGGGAAAGCTCGAAAATTCAAGCCCCTTGGGTGCTGCCATAGGGTCCCCATCCAAGAATGCTCAAGGTCATTTGCTACAGATAAAATTACGTCAAATCACGTTATATCTACCATAGCTTTGATTGGACTAATCATATCAACATCATACTTTCAAAATCTTAGCTAGCAAGCTCAACTAGGACTATTCATAACGAATCAAGTCAACAATTTGCTGGCAAATCCTTTTCAATCCTTGTCATATAAAGATAAATTATAGATGAAACATATTGGTGCTCATCGGCAATTGGACATAAACATTAAACAACAAGTTGTAAATCGCAAATTCAACAATGAGTCGTTTGGCAGGAATCACTGCAAGCAATCACTAGCCTGCTATTCAGTAGAGAGAGGGTGTGTGGTCCAAGTCTAGGTTTAAGGGTCTCTTTTCCAACCTTAAAAGAATAAATATTCACTCGTAACACACCATGGGCCAGTGTTAAGGGAATTTTTTTATCAATGATGACTAATTATGTATACATTTAAATCAGGACTGACTAGTCCAAATGCTATTATGTACTGCACATGTATGAATTTTCTCTCTTGCTCCCATTCCCAATTGTATATAGGAGTTTAGAACAATGCCTTGGTACAAATGAATGAACTATCTCCAGATGGCAGGGACGGACTATCTCCAGACTGTCTAGAATGCTTATCTACACTGACTGACCTTGGCTTTAGGCGAGGAGGGAAGGCTTGAGAACTATAGGGCCTCTCTACCAGTGTCAAGAAGAGATAGAACATTTAGAAAACGCTGACATCATTTTAAGTTTATAACCTGTGGTAAAATGTGTATGAAGGCAGTACTCTCTTGAATTAAACGCTGTTACCTGACTTTTAAGACCGGGGCTCAGTCCATTCTTATAAAATAAGGGTCTTACAAACCCTTAATGCATTGACGGAGTGTTTAATTTTGATTGGGAATTAAAACAGAGGGATTTAGAATTCCTTCAACAGCCAGAAAGAGGTTGAATTATTTGGCCATGCTATCAATCCAGCATGACTTCTGCCACATTCAAAACAACTGGAGAGTCGGAACTGGGAAATCTCAGACTTGAGTGAGTTTAAGACAACTGGGAACTCTGAAAGAAACTTGCTCCGACTGGGAAAATACGTTTTGAACAATAATCCAACTCAGAATTCCAAGTCGGGACCTCTTTCTAGAGCTCCGACCTGAAGATCACTGTCATCAAGATTTGACCTAGTTTTTTTCCATATTCCCATTTCCAGAGAAGGCCAGACTTTAATGATGAAGTTTGATGACAAAATTTGCCCACAATAAGGAACACCGCACATCCTTCCTGTTCAAGTGAGCACAACACAAGGTGAGTCCAAAAAATGTATTGTATGCTGCTGCATAAATTATGTGATATGCCAGGGAGTTACAGTGGGGAGAACAAGTATTTGACACACTGCCAATTTTGCAGTCGTCCTGTCTGATAGCCACGTGTAGAGGTGGTAAGGATTCCCTTTATGGTGTTGAAAAGAAAGCTCTGTTGTTGGGACAGCTCTATGTAGGCCCTAACAGTTTGTGGTCACTGTTTGTCACCATTATAGTGCAAGGAATGTATTGTTTAATGTTGTGTTGTATAGTGGCTTTGCTGGCATGCATGTAAAGCATTTTTGGGGAGTTTACCTCACCAAGATTTGCAGGGCACAATCACCACTGGTGGACATGATGAATATGTTAGGTTTGAAAAAAGGTCCATTGGTGATTCTTTGATGCTGGTCAGGGCAACATGGGCTTCAGTCTCATGTTTGCACAAGCTAACAGCTCTCCACTTCTAGATCAGTCAGCCTCTCTGAATCAGCCAGAACAGACAGACCACAACCAGCCCACATACACTGAATAACTGACCAGAAACAGAGTACGAATCAACATGGTCATTTTATATATCATGAATATTGATAAAGGGGAAAAGGTCACCATGAGCTAGGGAATGTGACGGATTTGAGATTTCACTTTTTAATTGCATTTCGGCAAAATGGTGCCCTCCCAGAAAGGTTGCCTCACACTAGTTCTAATTCTATCAGGGCTGACTCTGTCCATTGCGTTGGTGAAGGGTAATTCCATGTTAACAGAATGATGCTGAGATTCAGATTTTTCACTTTAAAATGTATGTCAAACAAAAACCAAAGATTGTAAAGTTAAACAAAACATACAAAGCTTTGAACAATGACTACTTTAACAATTTCCACTGAAATGTTTAAAATGCCAAATCTGAGTGTCAGCATCAGTTTGTTTTCATGGATTGCCCTGAGGATAAATATATTTATTAATCTAGAGTGCCAGCACCAAAGGACACAATTAACTGTGGAAAGGTGTTCTCTCTTTATTCATTAGCATCATACATCTCTCTAATTGTCTGAAATAAATTAACACTCAAAGCAATATGTCCCATATGTAGCCCTGCCATGCATGCAAACAAAACATCAATAAGGATGTTTAACCTCTTGATACTCCCCACCCCGGATCCGGGATCGTGAATAAAGCCTCAGGCTCATTAGCATAACGCAACGTTAACGATTTCTGAAAATCGCAAATAAAATGAAAATAATGCGTCTGCTCTCAAGCTTAGCCTTTTCTTAACAACACTGTCATCTCAGATTTTCAAAATATGCTTTTGAACCATAGCAAATCACTAATTTGTGTAAGAGTATGCTAAGCTAGCTTAGCATTTTGAGTAGCATTTAGCACGCAACATTTTCACAAAAACCAGATAACCAAATAAATAAAATCATTTACCTTTGAAGAGCTTCGGATGTTTTCAATGAGGAGACTCTCAGTTACATAGCAAATGTTCAGTTTTTCCTGAATGAATCTTTGTGTAGGAGAAATCGCTCCGTTTTGTACATCACATTTGGCTACCGAAACGAACCGAAAATTCAGTCACCAAAACGTCAAACTTTTCCCGAATTAACTCCATAATATCGACCGAAATATGGCAAACATTGTTTAGAATCAATCCTCAAGGTGTTTTTTCACATATCTCTTCATTGATATGCAGTCCGTGGAAGCCTGCTTTCCCCTCAGAATCGCATGGAAAAATACCAGCAGCTGAAAAAGACGCACCAATTTCGACGGAGGACACCGGGCGGACACCTGGAAAATGTAGTCTCTTATGGTCAATCTTCCAATGATATGCCTACAAATACGTCACAATGCTGCAGACACCTTGGGGAAACGACAGAAAGGGCAGGCTCATTCCTCTCGCATTCACAGCCATATAAGGAGACAATGGAAAACGGAGCCTCAAAAATCCTGCTGGTTTCCTGGTTGCCGTTTCATCTTGGTTTTGCCTGTAGCTCCCGTTCTAGGGCACCCACAGACAATATCTTTGCAGTTCTGGAAAATTCAGAGTGTTTTCTTTCCAAAGCTATCAATTATATGCATAGTCGAGCATCTTTTTGTGACAAAATATCTTGTTTAAAACGGGAATGTTTTCATTCAATAATGAAATTGCGCCCCTAGAGTTTCAAGAGGTTAATTAAGATAGAGCAGAATAATTTGTTGAAATTATAAAGTGAAAATGAGTTGAAATTATTAAAGAAAAGAAAATGGATTATATTCTGAAGAAATCTGTTCTTTTCCAGGCTGCAAAGAATCATAAATGCGGTACGATGTGTGACCCCGGTTCGACCACTTTTGTCTCCTTGAGTTTATTTGCTTATCTGTTCCTCTGCCTTTCATTTGCAGAGGCATTGATGGGGTTGGTCTTAGCAGGAGCTATTGGACATCAATAGAGGAAGCGGTCAAAAGGTCTTACCTCGGTGGAGCAGATAGACAGAGTGTATACACCACAGCCAAAGAGATTTAAAACTTATATCAAGTAGCAACATCGTCATAAGCTAACAGACATAGTATTACAGACATACTTTGCAGATTCTAACACACAAATACTTAACATTTGTATATTCATTTTTGTTAGATATCATCCCCTCCCTTAACTTCTTCGATATAGGGGGCGCTCTTTTAATTTTTGGATAAAAAAACGTTCCCGTTTTAAACAAGATATTTTGTCACGAAAAGATGCTCTACTATGCATATAATTGACAGCATATAATTGACGTTTCCAAAACTGCAAAGATATTATCTGTGAGTTCCACAGAACTAATGCTACAGGTGAAACCAAGATGAAATTTCATACAGGAAATGCCCCAGATTTTGAATGTGCTGTGTTCCAATGTCTCCTTATATGGCTGTGAATGCTCCAGGAATGAGCCTACACTTTCTGTCGTTTCCCCAAGGTGTCTGCAGCATTGTGACATATTTGTAGGCATATCATTGGAAGATTGACCAGAAGAGACTACATTTACCAGGTGTCCGCTTGGTGTCCTCCGTCAAAATCTCAAGCTGCGTCCACTTTTCATTTGGTTCAGAGGAGAAAGGCAACTGCCACGAATGATTTATCATCGAATAGATATGTGAAAAACACCTTGAGGCTTGATTCTAAACAACGTTTGCCATGTTTCTGTCGATATTATGGAGTTAATTTAGAAAAATGTTCAGAGTTGTAATGACAACATTTTCGGGTTTTTTTCTTAGCCAAACGTGATGAACAAAATGGAGCGATTTCTCCTACACAAATAATCTTTTTGGAAAAACTGAACATTTGCTATCTAACTGAGAGTCTCCTCATTGAAAACATCCGAAGTTCTTCAAAGGTAAATTATTTTATTTGAATGCTTTTCTTGTTTTTGTGAAAATGTTGCCTGCTGAATGCTAGGCTTAATGCTATGCTAGCTATCAATACTCTTACACAAATGCTTGTGTAGCTATGGTTGAAAAGCATATTTTGAAATTCTGAGATGACAGTGTTGTTAACTAAAGGCTAAGCTTGTGAGCCAATATATTTATTTAATTTCATTTGCGATTTTCATGAATAGTTAACGTTCCGTTATGCTAATGATCTTGAGGCTATGATTACGCTCCTGGATACGGGATTGCTCGACGCTAGAGGTTAAAGACTATGGCCTTCTGCGAAATCAGTCTTGCCTAATACACTATATATGTAAAAGTATGTGGACACCCCTTCAAATTAGTGGATTCGGCACGCAGCCATGCAATCTCAATTGACATACTTACTGGAGAGCTCAGTAACTTTCAACGTGGTAGCGTCATAGGATGCCACCTTTCCAACAAGTCAGTTTGTCAAATTTTTATCCTGCTAGAGCTGCCCCGGTCAACTGTAAGTGTTGTTATTATGAAACGGAAAGGTCTAGGAGAAAAAGTGGTTCAGCCATGAAGTGATAGGCCACACAAGTTCACAGAACGGGATCGCCGTTTGCTGAAGCATGTAGCGTGTAAAAATCATGTGTCCTCAGTTGCAACACTCACTACCAAGTTCTAAACTGCCTCTGGAAGCAAAGTCAGCACGATAACTGCTCGTCGAGAAATTCATGACATGGGTTTCCATGGCCGAGCAGTCGCACAAAAGTCTAAGATCACTATGCCCAATGCCAAGCGTCGGCTGGAGTGGTGTAAAGCTCGTCGCCATTGGACTTTGGAGCAGTGGAAACACATTCCCTGGGGGGATGAATCACGCGTCACCATATGGCAGTCCGACGGCTTAACAACGGCTCAGCCGCGATGCTGAAGCCGAATGCTGAAGTGCCATACAGAAATGGTTTGTCGAGATCAGTGTGGATGAACTTGGCCTGTACAGAGCCCTGACCTTAACCCCATCAAACACCTTTGGGATGAATTGGAATACCAACTGCGAGCCAGGCCCAATCTAGTGGAAAGCCTTCCCAGAAGAGTGGAAGCTATCATAGAAGCAGAGGGGGGACAAATTCCATATTAATGCCCATGATTTTGGAATGAGATGTTTGACGAGCAGGTGTCCACATACCTATGGTCATGTAGTGTACTTTCTAAAACTGACATACTTCCCAGCTAGCACACACTATTGTAAAGTGGCTGTTCCACTGGATGTCAGAAGGTGAATTCACCAATTTGTAAGTCGCTCTGGATAAGAGCGTCTGCTAAATGACTTAAATGTAAATGTAATTCTGAGAACTATATGTTACTTACAGGCACTGAGCTAATCAATAATGTATTCTGCCTATTGCTTGACTTCAACATATAATTAAACAATTGATCTAAAAAAACTGATTTTCCCTAACGATAAATACACAAGCCCCCTACAAATATGTCAATTTATTATAATCCATATAAGAATTCACACGAGACGAGCTGTAGCCTGCACGTAGCCTTCATAAGGTATAATGTAGCTATAGTATGTTACTGTATTGTATACAAACATCACTTCCAGCTGCCCCCTGGCGGCAATTCTAAATATTTCTTAATGTATTCAAATCCTCCTCCTGCAGGATTATTTTCCTCCTGTGATGAAAGGGGTCGAATTCAGATCTGACATCTGTAAAACCTTCCAACAACTTTCTGGGAATTGTGCAGGATAGTTGCTTGGCTTTGGAACATTCTCAGCACATTTAAAGAACTTGTGTCATGTCTTATTATGTCTGTTCCTGTCCTTTCTCTTCACTCTGTCTCTCTCTGCTGGTCTTATTAGGTTACCTTCTCTTTCTCTCCTTCTCCAGCTGTTCCTCATCCTCCCTAACTACCTCATTCACCCTTTCCCCACCTGTTCCCTTTTTTCCCTCTGATTAGGTCTCTATTTCTCTCTCTGTTCCTGCTACTTTCGGTGTCAGATTCTCGTTTGTGTTTCTCATGCCAGAAGCAAGCTATCGTCTCGTTTGCTTCCTCCTTGTCCTATCCTGTCGGAGTCTGCCTGGCAGGTGCATCCTGTACACTACTAACTGTCTTTCGTTTGCACTGTGTCCAGTTCATCTGATGCTACGTGTGATCAGGTACCACTATTCCTCTATGACCCGCGCCTACCCAGAGCGACCTGCCTGTCGCCGCTACCCAGCTATTCTCCTCTGCTGCTAAGAAGGGGACTCTCTTGCTATTCATCAGAGGGACTTTATGTATCATTTGTCGCCCTCTCTGCGGGTAGTCTATTTTGCCATTATCAACGTCTGAAGAGGATCTATGTCTTTCCTGTGTTCTCATTAAAGAACTCTGTTTTTGTTAAACCGCTTTTGGGTCTTCACTCAAGTGCATAACAACTTGACAAAAAACCTTCTAAGAATGCTATCTAAAAAACATTACATTCTCAGAACATGAAGAAAACTTTCAGAAAAACCAATACAAAACATTGATAACGTACAGAGAAAGTTTTAAGAATGTTTTTGTTAAAACATATACTGTACATTCCATTCTCAGCATCAAAAAAGCTTTCTCTATCCTCTATGGGGGGCAGCAGGGGCGGCAGGGTAGCCTAGTGGTTAGAGCGTTGGGCTAGTAACCGGAAGGTTGCGAGTTCAAACCCCCAAGCTGACAAGGTACAAATCTGTCGTTCTGCCCCTGAACAGGCAGTTAACCCACTGTTCCCAGGCCATCATTGAAAATAAGAATTTGTTCTTAACTGACTTGCCTGGTTAAATAAAGGTAAAATTAAAAAAAATATATATATCTTGTTAAGTGTATTCACTAATTGGCCACCCCTGATCTTAAGTGTTTTTTTTACTTACTTAATTGTAAAAAAAAAAAAATACATACTTGTAAAAAAATGACTTACTTGTAAATGGTGTCTGTTTGACTAGAATAAAATGAACAGCTTTGTATGGTTAAAAAAACATGGTATGTGAGCTCCATCCTGGTGGCACAGTAGACTAATTCCATGGATTATTTTGTTTTATTTTACATCTGTGCTTGAGGTTCAAAAAAGCTAACCCAAAATAAGCTAGCATTGTTAATAAATGTCTTATTAAAGCATTCAGTGAAAGTGAATGAAGTGATTAAAAAATCTCCAAATAACCTATAATTCCCATTCTCAGAGTGTTAATAAAACCTCCCAAGAAAACTTAAAAGGAAGAATAAAACGTTCTCAGAATATTTCTATTTTCGCATAACCGAAAAGCTTACTATTGAGAACGCAAGTATGGGTATTAGGACATCAAATAGGCAAGATCAGAAAGAGTCAAGTACAGAAAGAAGATCACTTTGCAGTTGACATAGGTGTTTTTGTCACACTGCTGAAGCAACACAGTATACAAGACACTAACAGGATATGCATGTATTTGTGTGAGCTTTGCAGATGGTTCAGTACGAGGTGTCTGCCAAGCAAGTACATAATGCTTTTATGTCATACTGATGCTCTGGCATAATATTCAGTAATAAAGCTCCACTGCTTTTTTTACTCTTGACAAGCACCTCAATAGTATTTTATATTCTCTTTGCAATGATCTATGACGTTCAAAGCCTTAGAGTTGTGGAGGAATACAGCCATTAACACTTGTAGTTACATAGCGCAAAGAAAGCCAAATAATGCATCATATTTTGCTGTACCATCAGTGTACAACCCATTACTTCATACACATATAGCACTGTAAAGGAAGAGCTCAGAAAGAGAGGGAGAGAGAGAGTGACAGAGACAGACAGAGAAAGAGAAAGAGTGAGGGACAGACAAACAAAGAGACATGGAGACAGAGAGAGACATGGAGAGAGACACAGACAAATCTGACCACGACTCCATTTTCCTCCCACCTTCCTATAGGCAGAAACTCAAACAGGAAGTACCCATGCTAAGGACTATTCAACGCTGGTCTGATCAATCGGAATCCACACCTCAAGATCGTTTTGATCACGCGGACTGTGATATGTTCCGGGTAGCTTCCGTGACTAATATTGATGAATATACTGATACGGTGAATGAATTTATCAGGAAGTGCATAGGAGATGTTGTACCCAAAGTGACTATTAAAACTTACCCTAACCCCAAAAAAATGTAGATAGATGGCAGCATTATTCCAAAACTGAAAGCGCGAACCATTACATTTAACCATGGCAAGGTGACTGGGAATATGGAATAATACAAATAGTTTAGTTATTCCCTCTGCAAGGCAATCAAACAGGCAAAACCTCAGTATAGAGACAAAGTGGAGTGGACAAAGTCGCAATTCAACGGCTCAGAAACGAGACACGTGGCAGGGTCTACAAACAATCACCGACTACAAAACGAAAACCATTCACGTCGTAGACACCGACGTCTTGCTGCTGTACAAGCTAAACACCTTCTTCGCCCGCTTTGAGGATGACACAGTGCCACGAACGCGGCCCGCTACCAAGGACTGTGGGCCTTGCTTCTCCGTGGCCAACGTGAGTAAGACTTTTAAGCGTGTTAACCCTCGCAAGGCTGTCGGCCCAGACGGCATCTGTAGCCACGTCCTCAGAGCATGCGCAGACCAGCCGGCTGGTGTGTTTACAGACATATTCAATCTTTCCCTATCCCAGTCAGCTGTCCCCACATGCTTCAAGACGGCCACCACTGTTCCTGTACCCAAGAAAGCAAAGGTAACTGAACTGAATGACTATCTCCCTGTAGCACTTACTTCAGTCATCATGAAGTGCTTTGAGAGACGAGTCAAGGATCTTATCACCTCTACCTTACCTGTGAAGGGGTTAAACCAAGGCCTCATACCTTTTAAAAGGTTAATAAATTGTGTTATGATAAACTGTGTGTGTGTGTTAACACCTGTTTTGAGAGTTATACCCTTCAGACACTATCAGAAGTCAAAAACCGCCAACACTCATACTCCTCCTGTCTGGGCCCCACTGTGACTGTCTGAGGCTCTGAGAATACGACTGGTTTTCTGAGACCACAAGACTGCCGCAGGCTGTCATAAGATACTTGGACTCTTTCACCTTGTTATGACCCTATACTTGTGATGAAAGGTCAAGTTTCGCTCAAAGCCACTTCTGAGCTTTTAATTGCTGACAAGATGGTTGCTGCTGTCAGGGGGAGGTTAGATTAATTTAAATGTTGTGGCCAGGGAAAGTCAGGCAAGGGGAATTGCGGAGGCTATATAAGTTACAGGATGTCTTAGACACTTTGCAGAACCTGGGGAGAGCGATCATACAGGATGTCTTAGACACTTTGCAGAACCTGGGGAGAGCGATCATACACTGTACTCTGTACCAACTTCTGCCAACAATTGTATTACCAAAGGAGAATTTTAATACTTAAATTAAGTCTGTGTTCCTTTCTACTACCAATATATAAGTTTGAAAATTATATAGACCTGATCATCTGTTGCAGAATTTGCTAACCGCCCCAATAGATTGCCATCTCACTACACACTGCCCTATCCCATCTGGACAAGAGGAATACCTACGTATGTAAGAATGCTGTTCATTGACAATAGCTCAGCATTCAACAGCATAGTACCCTCCAACAGAGGAGTGGACTCAACTCACATGACTTGGACTCGAGTCAGACTTGAGTCACAATATGATGACTTGCAACTCGACTTTGACTTTAACATCAATGACTCGTGACTTGACTTAGACTTGATCCTTTTGACTCGACCTGACTTGATACCCTCCCCAAGCCCAAATATTAAAAATGATGCAATTAAAAAAGTGTGCAGCACATCAACTCTTCATTTAACGGATTACAGTTTGAATCGGACAGCAGCCAATCAAATTGTGCCACCTGAGAAAAAAGTTGTGCGTGGCAGTGTAGAAGAACGTTGGCGGGTGAATTCAGATGGAGCCCTTGGAAAGATGATACAAAAAATAAAAATCTGGATATAAAGTTGACGCTGTATCAACAAAAAACAGATTGCAACTTGCAAAACATGCGGGAAGAAAATTACAGACGGGGCGCAACAATTTTAACTTTGTTCGACATTTGAAGCTGCACAAAGAACGGTAAGTCGTGGCTAATATAGCCGACAGCTATATATTTTATTACTTTACTAGTGTAGGCTAACGTAACATTAAATTAATGAGCCTCCACACAGTCAAATCAAATGTATTTGTCACATACACATGGTTAGCAGATATTAATGCGAGTGTACCGAAATGCTTGTGCTTCTAGTTCCGACAATGCAGTAGTAACCAACGAGGAATCTAACCTAACAATTCCAAAACTACTACCTTATACACAAGTGTAAAGGGATAAATAATATGTGCATAAAGATATATGAATGAGTGATAGTACAGAACGGCATAGGCAACATGCAGAAGATGGTATTGAGTACAGTATATACATATGAGATGAGTAATGGAGGGTATGTAAACAAAAGTGTCATAATTTAAAGTGGCTAGTGATACATGTATTACATAAAGATGCAGTAGATGATATAGAGCACAGTATATACATATACATATGATATGAGTAATGTAGGGTATCTAAACATTATATTAAGTAGCATTGTTTAAAGTGGCTAGTGATATATTTTCCATCAATTTCCATCAATTCCCATTATTAAAGTGGCTGGAGTTGAGTCAGTGTGTTGGCAGCAGCCACTCAATGTTAGTGGTGGCTGTTTAACAGTATGATGGCCTTGAGATAGAAGCTGTTTTTAAGTCTCTCAGTCCCTGCTTTGATGCAAACTAGAATGAGCAAACTAGAATGCTATTTGGCCCTAAACAGAGAGTACACAGTGGCAGATTACCTGACCACTGTGACTGACCCATAATTAAGGAAAGCTTTGACTATGTACAGACTCAGTGAGCATAGCCTTGCTAATGAGAAAGGATGCCGTAGACAGACCTGGCTCTCAAGAGAAGACAGGCTACAGTATGTGCACACTGCCCACAAAATGAGGTAGAAACAGAGTTGCACTTCCTAACCTCCTGACAAATTTACAATCATATTAGAGACATATTTCCCTCAGATTACACAGATCGACAACAAATTTGAAAACAAATCCAATGTTGATAAACTCCCATCTATATTTGCCACAAAAAAGGGCAATCATTGAAGAACAAGCATCATTGTAAATACAACCCATATATGTTTATTTATTTTGTATTGTTTACTGTTTATTTTTTTAGTTTTATTTCACTTTTGTTAATGATCTATTTCATTTGCTTTGGCAATGTAAACATATGTTTCCCATTCCAATAAAGCCCATAAATTGAGAGAGAGAGCGAGAGAGTGAGAGCGAGAGAGAGAGACAGAGAGAGACACAGACAGTAAACTTGCAAGGCCCTAAATCTGTGTGGTTATATGTGTCTCACTGCCTATCCAAGTCCTGCTTTGTCCCAATATCCTCTGCCACAGGCCATCAATAAAATACCACCATAACCTACTCTATAATCTCCTAAATGACTGTCCTCGTGTTATTTGGAGGGTCTTTTGAACACTTACAGGCAGTTTCTAACATCAATAACATGAGCTTTTTGCCCAAGGTCTTCTTTATTTGAAATGCATGACTTTCCTTTTCTCTTCTACAATATTCTTGGAGCAGTTTCTTATTTCCATCCCTATAGGTTAGGTCTCACATGGGGAATCAACAGAAACTGCAGTAGGGTTTCCATTGTAGTGTACATAAAATCATCTTACATTACATGCTGTGAACCCGAGAATCTATGCAAATACTATCGTCTAAAAGTCTCAAATGTAAAGATGATAAGTCATTGTCCTTGAAATCTCATGTCACAGCGCTTGGTTTCTTGAATTCTTGAAGTCCTTTGCAATGGCACCCTCTTCATTCTGAAATAGCTCACTCCTAATCATGCAAAACAGAATATCAGAGAGGGGAATTCAATTTGTTCATTGTGAAAAAGTGAAAAATAATAACTTGTTTTTTCTCATTTCTGTATTTCATGCATTATTAAATGTGTTTCAGTTCATGCTTGGCGGCAACGAGAGATATAGGAGTAAAATGAAAGGGAACGGAGCACAGTGCAGGGGTCACAGAGACCAAATGAAGTGGAGCGCTGGGAGCAGGGCATAATGAAGTGTTCGCTCAGACGGGACGAGGTGAGGGGAGGCGAGGGCAAAGGTGTGAAGTGAGCGGGGGGGATAGAGCGAGGTGATGCCAGCATCTGACAGGATGCTGATTGGTCCTCGTCTCTCCATTTCGGCAAAGTGCGAAATGGATGTAATCAACATTCTGAAACCTGTGAAAAGCAACAACAGTCGTGATAGAGACAGACCTGTGCTGTGGTTTGGTGTCTTTGTTTGTTATTAGAGTGTACTGTTCCACTCTGGGATGTGGGTTGTAGGGGGTCACGCTGACATACTTGTCTTCTTTGCAACAGATAGGTAACTTTGAATAGAGCTGCCTCAGGAATGATAATAACCCTAGGCTATCACTGGAAGGAACCCGAACAGAGATTACATGGGTTTTGACAAAAAAACAAAACAGGTATAACTTTCAGACTACAAATGTTATTGGCAAGTGTTTCTTAATCCTGGTCCTGGGACCCAAAGGGGCCCTGGCACTACATACCTGATCCCGATCCCGCTAATCAAATAATCCAACACATACAGTGGTTCTTGTAACGGATTTCCTCCTGGGAAGGAGAGGCGGACCAAAATACAGCGTGGTTATAGTTCAGGTTTTTTAATAGGTAAACTCAACATAAACATAATACAAAACAATAAATGTGACAAAACCGAAACAGCCCTATCTGGTGAAACAAACACAAAGACAGGAAACAACCACCCACAAAACCCAACACCAAACAGGCTACCTAAATATGATTCCCAATCAGAGACAATGACTAACACCTGCCTCTGATTGAGAACCATATCAGGCCCAAACACAGAAACAGACAAACTAGACATCCAACATAGAATGCCCACTCAGATCACACCCTGACCAAACAAAACATAGAAACATACAAAGCAGACTATGGTCAGGGTGTGACAGTTCTTACTGTAAAAGTTGTGTCATACTGCAGGACACCTTGCGGTCTGCCTCAGAATACTAAGGCACGCTATTTTAGTGTCAGCCATTGCTGCCATTAATGCTAATTAGTGCTCGTTTGACCACCAGAGGGCATCTTTGACGAGCATTTGAAATGTTGTAATATTAGCTGTACTAGAGAATTTAAAATATGTTTTTGTAAGAACATAGTATATGGGATTGTAGTAAAATAAAGGTCAAATGAAAATACATTTTAAAAGACATACAACACCTACGGTATGCCTACAGTATATCTAAAAGGTTTCCTGATTTAAACCCAATCAAACTTCTTTGGCGTCTACTGAAAACATTAATCCGTAATGATACAATTCTCCGCCTACCCTCCTTCTTTGCAAGAGTCTATTGTCCTGCTAATAGCCCATAATGGGTGGATGGATGGCTTATTTTGTATTCCAATGTATTGAATTAATGTGTGAATGACAGTCATTTAACATTCTCAGACTGGAAACGTTGTTTGCAGAGTTCACAATCTCATTTTCAAGTCCTTGTTTAAAAAATAACGATATTCTGGAGATAATTTCATTTTCAAATAACCGAAAGTGAGCGGTTGTAATCTTTAATATTTAATCATTTCTGGCCCCCTGAATTCATATTCATTATATAAATAGGCCCGTGTGCACCTTCATCCGATGAACCGCAACATGTCAGCTATTTAATTAATTAAGCAATTTAATTAATAAATGCATAAAATCTGACTTATCTCTTTCAGGAGGAACAGAAAATGGTGTCATAAACCATGTGCCACCAAATTTCTTCCCAACTATTTTGCAATCTACACTATATGGCTCTCCGCCAATAATTACATGTAGAGGATTGGAGGATTCTAAATTAATATCGAAGGGGCATTTTTCGTTAGGGCAAATCTGGAAAATGACATGTGCAAGAGAAGGTGGTAATACTTTTCCTTTTAAATCAAATCAAATTTATTTGTCACATACGCATGGTTAGCAGATGTTAATGCGAGTGCAGCGAAATGCTTGTGCTTCTAGTTCTGACAATGCAGTAATAACCAACGAGTAATCTAACCTAACAATTCCAAAACTACTACCTTATACACACAAGTGTAAAGAGATAAAGAATATGTACATAAAGATACATGAATGAGTGATGGTACAGAACGGCATAGGCAAGATGCAGTAGATGTATATACTGTACTCAATACCATATGAGATGAGTAATGTAGGGTATGTAAACAAAAGTGGCATAGTTTAAAGTGGCTAGTGATACATGTATTACATAAAGATGCAGTAGATGATATAGAGTACACACACACATATGAGATGAGTAATGTAGGGTATGTAAACATTGTATTGAGTAACATTGTTTAAAGTGGTTAGTGATATATTTTACATCAATTTCCATCAATTCCCATTATTAAAGTGGCTGGAGTTGAGTCAGTGTGTTGGCAGCAGCCACTCAATGTTAGTGGTGGCTGTTTAACAGTCTGATGGCCTTGAGATAGAAGCTGTTTTTCAGTGTCTTGGGTCCCTGCTTTGATGCACCTGTACTGAGCTCGCCTTCTGGATGATAGCAGGGTGAATAGGCAGTGGCTCGGGTGGTTGTTGTCCTTGATGATCTTCATGGCCTTCCTGTGACATCGGCTGGTTCAGGTGTCCTGGAGGGCAGGTAGTTTGCACCGTTGATGCGTTGTGCAGACCTCACTACCCTCTGGAGAGCCTTACGGTTGTGGGTGGAGCAGTTGCCATACCAGGCGGTGATACAGCCCAACAGGATGCTCTCGATTGTGCATCTGTAGAAGTTTGTGAGTGCTTTTGGTGACAAGCCAAATTTCCTCAGCCTCCTGAGGTTGAAGAGGCGCTGCTGCGCCTTCTTCATGACGCTGTCTGTGTGGGTGGACCAATTCAGTTTGTCCGTGTTGTGTACGCCGAGGAACTTAAAACTTACTACCCTCTCCACTACTATCCCATCGATGTGGATAGGGAGGTGCTCCCTCTGCTGTTTCCTGAAGTCCACAATCATCTCCTTTGTTTTGTTGACGCTGAGTGTGAGGTTATTTTCCTGACACCACACTCCGAGGGCCCTCATCTCCTCCCTGTAAGCAGTCTCGTTGTTGTTGGTAATCAAGCCTACCACTGTAGTGTCGTCCACAAACTTGATGATTGAGTTGGAGGCGTGCATGGCCATGCAGTCGTGGGTGAACAGGGAGTACAGGAGAGGGCTCAGAACTCACCCTTGTGGGGCCCCAGTGTTGAGGATCAGCAGGGTGGAGATGTTGTTACCTACCCTCACCACCTGGGGGCGGCCCGTCAGGAAGTCCAGTACCCAGTTGCACAGGGTGGGGTCGAGACCCAGGGTCTCGAGCTCGATGACGAGTTTGGAGGGTACTATGTGTTAAATGCTGAGCTGTAGTCGATGAACAGCATTCTCACATAGGTATTCCTCTTGTCCAGATGGGTTAGGTCAGTGTGCAGTGTGGTTGAGATTGCATCGTCTGTGGACCTATTTGGGCGATAAGCAAATTGGAGTGGGTCTAGGGTGTCAGGTAGGGTGGAGGTGATATGGTCCTTGACTAGTCTCTCAAAGCACTTCATGATGACGGAAGTGAGTGCTACGGGGCAGTAGTCGTTCAGCTCAGTTACTTTAGCTTTCTTGGGAACAGGGACAATGGTGGCCCTCTTGAAGCATGTGGGAACAGCAGACTGGGATAAGGATTGATTGAATATGTCCGTAAACACACCAGACAGCTGGTCTGTGCATGCTCTGAGGGCGCTGCTGGGGATGCCTGCAGCGTTGCGAGGTTTAACTCACGTTTTGTTTGCAGGCCGTGTCAGTGGCACTGTATTGTCCTCAAAGTGGGCAAAAAAGTTTTTTAGTCTGCCTGGGAGCAAGACATCCTGGTCCGAGACGGGGCTGGTTTTCTTTTTGTAATCTGTGATTGACTATAGACCCTGCCACATACCTCCTGTGTCTGAGCCATACCTCCTGTGTCTGAGCCGTTGAATTGTGACTCTACTTTGTCTCTATACTGACGCTTAGCTTGTTTGATTGCCTTGGGGAGGGAATAGCTACACTGTTTTGTATTCGGTTATGTTTCCGGTCACCTTTCCCTGGTTAAAAACAGTGGTTCGTGCTTTCAGTTTCACTCGAATGCTGCCATCAATCCACGGTTTCTGGTTTGGGAATGTTTTAATCGTTGCTATGGGAACAACATCATCATCAATGCACTTTCTAATGAACTCGATCACCGAATCAGCATATTCGTCAATGTTGTTGTTTGACGCAATGCGGAACATATCCCAGTCCACGTGACCGAAGCAGTCTTGAAGCGTGGAATCAGATTGGTCGGACCAGCGTTGAACAGACCTGGGCGCGAGAACTTCTTGTTTTAGTTTCTGTCTGTAGGCAGGGAGCAACAAAATGGAGTCGTGGTCAGGGAGGGAGGGCCTTATATTCGTCGCGGTAGTTAGAATAGCAATGATCCAAGGTTTTACCAGCCCTGGTTGCACAATCGATATGCTGATACTTTTTACGGAGTCTTGTTTTCAGATTAGCCTTGTTAAAATCCCCAGCTACAATGAATGCAGCCTCAGGATATGTGGTTTCCAGTTTGCAAAGAATCAAATTAACATTGTTCAGGGCCATCAATGTGTCTGCTTGGGGGGGAATATATATGGCTGTGATTATAATCAAAGAGAATTCCCTTGGTAGATAATGTGTTCGACATTTGATTGTCAGGAATTCTAAATCAGGTGAACAGAAGGACTTGAGTTCCTGTATGTTGTTGTGATCCGACCACGTCTCATTAATAATAAGGCTTACGCCCCCGCCCCTCTTCTTATCAGAAAGATGTTTGTCGGTGCGATGCGTGAAGAAACCAGCTGGCTGCACCGAAACCGTTAGCGTCTTTCGAGTGAGCCATGTTTCCGTGAAGCAAAGAACGTTACAGTCTCTGATGTCCCTCTGGAATGCTACCCTTGCTTCGATTTCATTAACCTTGTTGTCAAGAGACTGGACATTGGCGAGTAGTATGCTCAGGAGTGGTGCGCGATGTGCCCGTCTCCGGAGCCTGACCAGAAGACCGCTTCGTTTCCTTCTTTTACGACGTCATTGTTTTGGGTCGCAGGCTGGGATCCATTCCGTTGTCCTGGGTGGAAGGCAGAACACAGGATCCGCTTCGGGACAGTCATATTCCTGGTCGTACTGATGGTGAGTTGACGTTGCTCTTATATTCAGTAGTTCTTCCCGACTGTATTTAATGAAACCTAAGATTACCTGGGGTACCAATGTAAGAAACAACACGTAAAAAAACTAAATACTACATAGTTTCCTAGGAACGCGAAGCGAGGCGGCCATCTCTGTTGGCGGCGGAAGTGTAGAGACTATAATACATGAAATCCAGGTCAGCATAACCAAAACATGTCTTTATTAATTAAAGGCTATCAGAAAGAATGTTGGTACTTATTTATTTTGATCCTAAGCCATGAATGAGTGAGTCACTCAGCTTTATGGAGGTGCCGAGGCCATATGACTGCATCATCAACTTGATTATTTAGCAGACATGCTTATATTCAGTCAACACATATTGTATATCTTAATGAAGAATGTCATGGAATATAATTGAACATTTTCGTTTCTAATTTCAATCACCTTCTTCATCCTCATCATTCAGTTCAGAGAAATTCAATTTTGAAGTTGTGCACAATTATCAGTTTCTATTTGCTTTATATCGCCCATTCATTGTCAGGTAGAGACACATTAGGCCTTGGGACCAAAAATCAGTGCTCTAGCACCCCCTTGCGGTGGTCTGGAGCAATGAAGCAGTGACGCAGGGTAATGTATTAAACCTCAGTTGACCTCTACGTCCCATGGCATAATCTCAACCAATATAGGTGCCCTTCTTTGCAATAATAGTGTTTAAGATATATTTTCTTAATGACTACCTCATCTCTGTACCCCAAATATACAATATCAATAATGTCCCTCAGTCAAGCACAGATTCAACCACAAAGACCAGGGAGGTTTTCCAATGCCACGCAAAGAAGGGCACCTATTGGTAGATGGGTAAAAAACAGATATTGAATATCCGTGTGAGCATGGTGAAGTTATTAATTACACTTTGGATGGTATATCAATACACCCAGTCACTACAAAGATACAGGTGTCCATCCTAACTCAATTGCTGGAGAGGAAGGAAACAGCTCAGGGATTTCGCAGTGAGGCCAATGGTGTCTTTAAAACAGTTACAGAGTTTAATGGCCGTGACAGGAAAGACCTGAGTATGGATTAACAACATTGTCGTTTTTTTGTTTGCTTTTTTTAACCTTTTTTTAAACTTTAGTTACTCCACAATACTAATATAAATGACAAAATGAAAAGGAAGAAACCTGTACAGAATACATATTTTTTTTGGCAATAAAAGGCACTAAAGTCGAACTGCTAAAAATGTGGCAAAGAAATAAACTTTATGTCCTGAATACAAAGCGTTATGTTTGGGGCAAATACAAGACAACACATAACTGAGTACCACTCTTCATATTTGGAACATGGTGGTGACTGCATGCATTTCACTACACCGGCAATAATGTTTGCTAAATCTGTGTATTCGACCAATAAAATGTGGTTTGATTTATGGGTATACAGTGCCTTGCGAAAGTATTCGGCCCCCTTGAACTTTGCGACCTTTTGCCACATTTCAGGCTTCAAACATAAAGATATAAAACTGTATTTTTTTGTGAAGAAACAACAACAAGTGGGACACAATCATGAAGTGGAACGACATTTATTGGATATTTCAAACTTTTTTAACAAATCAAAAACTGAAAAATTGGGCGTGCAAAATTATTCAGCCCCCTTAAGTTAATACTTTGTAACACCACCTTTTGCTGCGATTACAGCTGTAAGTCGCTTGGGGTATGTCTCTATCAGTTTTGCACATCGAGAGACTGAATCTTTTTCCCATTCCTTCTTGCAAAACAGCTCAAGCTCAGTGAGGTTGGATGGAGAGCATTTGTGAACAGCAGTTTTCAGTTCTTTCCACAGATTCTCGATTGGATTCAGGTCTGGACTTTGACTTGGCCATTCTAACACCTGGATATGTTTATTTTTGAACCAGTCCATTGTAGATTTTGCTTTATGTTTTGGATCATTGTCTTGTTGGAAGACAAATCTCCATCCCAGTCTCAGGTCTTTTGCAGACTCCATCAGGTTCTTCCAGAATGGTCCTGTATTTGGCGCCATCCATCTTCCCATCAATTTTAACCATCTTCCCTGTCCCTGCTGAATAGAAGCAGGCCCAAACCATGATGCTGCCACCACCATGTTTGACAGTGGGTATGGTGTATTCAGGGTGATGAGCTGTGTTGCTTTTACGCCAAACATAACGTTTTGCACTGTCTCCCAGGTGGCTTGTGGCAAACTTTAAACGACACTTTTTATGGATATCTTTAAGAAATGGCTTTCTTCTTGCCACTCTTCCATAAAGGCCAGATTTGTGCAATATACGACTGATTGTTGTCCTATGGACAGAGTCTCCCACCTCAGCTGTAAATCTCTGCAGTTCATCCAGAGTGATCATGGGCCTCTTGGCTGCATCTCTGATCAGTCTTCTCCTTGTATGAGCTGAAAGTTTAGAGGGACGGCCAGGTCTTGGTAGATTTGCAGTGGTCTGATACTCCTTCCATTTCAATATTATCGCTTGCACAGTGCTCCTTGGGATGTTTAAAGCTTGGGAAATCTTTTTGTATCCAAATCCGGCTTTAAACTTCTTCACAACAGTATCTCGGACCTGCCTGGTGTGTTCCTTATCTTCATGATGCTCTCTGCGCTTTTAACGGACCTCTGAGACTATCACAGTGCAGGTGCATTTATACGGAGACTTGATTACACACAGGTGGATTGTATTTATCATCATTAGTCATTTAGGTCAACATTGGATCATTCAGAGATCCTCACTGAACTTCTGGAGAGAGTTTGCTGCACTGAAAGTAAAGGGGCTGAATAATTTTGCATGCCCAATTTTTCAGTTTTTGATTTGTTAAAAAAGTTTGAAATATCCAATAAATGTCGTTCCACTTCATGATTGTGTCCCACTTGTTGATTCTTCACAAAAAAATACAGTTTTATATCTTTATGTTTGAAGCCTGAAATGTGGCAAAAGGTCACAAAGTTCAACGGGGCCGAATACTTTCGCAAGGCACTGTAATTGTCATGAGCAAGTACTAGGGATTTTTTAGGATACTAGGCTACCTGCTGCCCCCAGAGCTTGACAGACTTTGAAGAATTATAAAAATAATAATGTGCAAATATTGTACAATCCAGGTGTGCAAAGCTAAGGGACGTAACCCCCTAATGTTGATGTCCGTGTCCCTGTGGAATATAATTAGCATTTAAAAATATATATTTAAAATCTGTCCATTTATTAATTAAGCTAGTGATATGTTTTTTTTTGCATTAGATGCTCCTCAATCCACTGCATCCGCCTATGTCGCCCATCCACATCTGCGGTCAAAGTTGACCGAGCTAGAGCGGTGTTTGTCAGCCATTGAGACATCCCGAAAAATCTGTATTCTTACAAAATCGTCTGTAGCGTCCGAACTATTATGACCGAACACGATGGTCGTCTCAGTTTTGCTCTACGACCCCGACAAGTGGGCTGGTACTCAGCTAAAGTCGGTACAGCCGATCTGCCAACTTCTGTCTGTAGCATCCAAACAGTTTGGGCTACACACTAATATGACCCCTCTGTGTAAAGGTGACTCTCATACATGTCATTTGTCTAGGATGTTCACAGGACTCACAAGAATCGTCTGAAGGTCCCCCGGTATCAGTTGAAAAACATGAATAGAAGTATTATGGAGACTGTTCAGTGCCAAAAATAAGGGCTTAAATAAATGTAGAGAAAGTATTTTACAAATGTTTCCTGATGTTTCTTATATCTCTAAAATATAATCCATTTTGAATTCAGGCTGTAGAACAACAAAATGTGAAGTACGTATGAATAATTTCTGAAGGAACTGTGTATATGTTTCCATCTACAGTGGGGCAAAAAAGTATTTAGTCAGCCACCAATTGTGCAAGTTCTCCCACTTAAAAATATGAGATAGGCCTAGTAATTTTCATCATAGATACACTTCAACTATGACAGACAAAATGAGAAGAAAAATATCCAGAAAAATTACATTGTAGGATTTTTAATGAATTTATTTGCAAATTATGGTGGAAAATAAGCATTTGGCAATGACGGAGGTCAAACGTTTTCTGTAAGTCTTCACAAGGTTCTCACACTGTTGCTGGTATTTTGGCCCATTCCTCCATGCAGATCTCTTCTAGAGCAGTGATGTTTTGGGGCTGTTGCTGGGCAACACAGACTTTAAACTCCCTCCAAAGATTTTCTATGGGGTTGAGATTTGGAGACTGGCTTGGCCACTCCAGGACCTTGAAATGCTTCTTACAAAGCCACTCCTTCGTTGCCCAGGCATTGTGTTTGGGATCATTGTCATGCTGACAAAAACCCAGCCACGTTTTATCTTCAATGCCCTTGCATACCTTAAGGGAACATTTCGACATTTGCCGTATGGTTAGTGAGAAAGTCCATATTGCAAATGTACGGTCCCTTACTAGACGTCCGAAAACGTTTGTAAAATTCGCGGACGGCGTCGGGCAGAGCGGCAGAGCCGGACCTACCGGGAAGTCATCAAACAAACTTTCTCGGACATTCTGTTTCCGTTTTATAAAATGATCAAATTTTGGTCATTTTTCCGCTGTCCCGGAAAATCCCACAAGAGGGCATATGCAATCATATTGCAAATGTACAAAACATCACGAATCACGACGTGGCCTTATCTCCAAAACAGAAAATATTTTGAAGCCGAAACTTGGTGAGCGTAGGTTTGGCATAATGGGCAGTTGGCCCCGAACAAGATGGCGTCTAGGCCTCAACGGTTTTTGAGTTATGGCCATTTTTCTGGGATTAAAGGTCCAAAATGAAAATAGATAAATAATTTTTCCACTTCACGTCAAAGTCAAGGAGCCTCCGGTGTCAATAAAAAAAGAACCAGCCATTTATCTATCGTCATTTAACCTTTTGTGGATGTTGATCCCCACTTGGGAACTTCCCCTAACACCCTCAGCTGGAATGTGGCGCATGGAACGCAAAAATATTCTTAAAAATATTTAACCTCCACACATTAACAGGTCCAATAGCTTAAATGAAAGATAAACACCTTGTTTATCTACCCAGCAAGTCAGATTTCTAAAATGTTTTACGGCGAAAACATAGCACATATTTATGTCAAACCACCACCAAAGACACAGCTAATTAGCATAGCCAAGTTGAACAAAATATGCAATCAACAAACGCAGGATTAAAAGAAAAATAAATCACTAACCTTTTGAAATCTTCATCAGATGACAGTAATATAACATGTTACACAGTACATTTATGTTTTTTTCAATAATATGCTATATATATCCATAAATCTCTGTTTACAATTACGCATTGTTCAAAAAATGCTACTCAAATGTCCGGAGAAATGACGATAGCTCCGGCAGATAACGTCAGATAACAAGCAATACACATCATAAACTTTAAATAAATATGCATGTTCTACATATATATATAGAAAGATACACTTCTTCTAAATGCAATCGCTGTGTTACATTTATTTTTAACGTTACAGAATTTGTTCACTAGGCTATAATATGAGTCGGCGCTCAGAAATTAGCATGATGGCTCCTCTATTTTGGAGTCCACAGAAACCCAAATTTAACACATAAATATTCCCTTACCTTTGCTGTTCTTCCATCAGAAGACCTGGAAGGAATTATACTCACCAAAAACATTGTTTAGTTGTGAAGTCTGTGTCTTTCGGTTATCAAACACGGCATATTTCGGTTGAAATGCAGCCAAAAGTCAAGTGGATGCGCACCAAAACGTCGAATTTACATATTATATGTCGACTAAACTTGTCAAACTATGTTCATAACCAAGCTTTAGCATGTTATAAAGGTGCACAACAAATTCTCAGGACGAACAGAAACACACGTGCCGTTCAATCATCATTGGAAAAGAGAGCACACTAAACAAGAGCGCACATGTATGTGACCTTTTTTTTCACGTGGCTGAAAGGTTTCGGGATGCCAAAACTCTCGTGAGCGCGCTATTCTCACAATGAGAAGCCACATTGAAAGCAGACATCGCGCTGAAGACATAGAAACTGTTCCCAGGTCTGTAGGCGCTTGGGAAGGGTGGGGGCGATGACGTCAAAGTTGGGCCGACTTTTACGATGACAAGAGAGAGTTTTGGAGAATGACTGCCCTGAGAGTTCTGCTTTACATACAGACATCATTTCAACGGTTTTAGAAACTTTAGAGTGTTTTCTATTCAATAATATTTTTTATATGCATATATTAGCAATTTTTGAAAGATTTTTTTCTGTTTAATATAGGCACGCAATTACTCCAAAGGGGGCAGCAGACAGCCCTATCCTTATTAAGTGAAATCGTACAATGTCAAATTGGTGATGTTCAAAAATAGTTCTTTTTTGCAACAGATCCAGTTGCAGGGTGTTCATACGAATCTTTTTAAAGTGTGCTGCGGAGCTCAGATTTCTGTGATTTTCTATGATTTTCTGAAATAGCACACACTCACTAAACCCTCCGTAAATAACTCAGTTCTTAACGTAAAGACTTAAAACTCAGGATTCTGTAAAGGCATACCCCAATCAGGATATGAGTTTATTTATAGCTTCCTGTGCCAACCGGAAGTGCCTTAAATGGTGTCATAGTGGCTGATTCCAAGGGTTAAAAAGGTCAGATCTTTTCAAAACTTTATGTGTGATTAGGCAACCCCCATGAACTGTAAGTCAGTCACTTCTCCCAACAGATGTCAAAGAAAAGCTCTCTCTCACACAGACAGACACACACACAGCAAGGATGGAGCGACAAAGTGCGGTGCTTAAAGACACACAGAGCCTGCAATGGCATTTCCATATTCTCTAGGCCGTGCCGAGTTCAACGAGATGCCCCACTTGACCGTAGCTCGCTCTGATGGACACTGACTTGCTAGTTGACTTTTGTACATTTGCAATATGTTTAAACGGAGAGGGACCATCACCAAAATGGCATTCTGAAATCAACACAAAAAATGGCATCACCATAGTCTCCAGACTGTGCTGAGTTCAATGAGTCACCCCGCTAGACCGTAGCTCGCTCTGAGTGCAGCGAAAGTAGGCCCAAAATTAAGCCTGGCCCTAAATGTAATTTGCTTTTGGGTGACAGTGAGCGAACCGTTAGGGTGAGAAGCACAATTCGACCTCAGGTACGATCCTGAGGTCCTCCCGATCTGTGCAAGCCTAACCTTGACCGTGTGGCATTAACCACTGCCACAACAGTAAAACAGGGTTGTTTGATCTCACAGATTACAATGACATCTCTCCCCATAGGAATACATTGCCTGCTCCTCTAAAGTCAACCTGAAGCCGATGTGGGTTATGAATGCCTTATGAACCTGTCTTCGATTACAGTCCATCAGGACACTATGAGGTCTACCTGTGTCGATTCTAAGCTTCCTGGACCAACCGGAGGTGGTTAAAAATCACCCTAAAAGTGTATATCCATACCCTACCTGCAGTTTGATAGAAATAGTGCATTCAACCCTGTGTAAATCAGTCAATTCTAAACGTAAGGACTTAAAACTCAATGAGGATATGTGTTGACTTATAGCTTCCTGTGCCAACCGGAAGTGCCATAATTGGTGTCACAGGGGCTGTTTCGAAGGGTTAAAAAAGTCAGATCTTTCCAAAACTTCATATGTGTGATTAGGCAACCCCCATGAACTGTAAATCAGTCATTTTTCCCGTAAAATTTCAAAGGAAAACTAAATCACACAAACACACAGCTTGGAAGGAGGGACGTTCCCTTACATCAGGAAGGAGGTTTTCACTCAAAATCTCACGATACATGGCCCCCATTCATTCTTTCCTTTACACGGATCAGTCATCCTGGTCCCTTTGCAGAAAAACAGCCACAAAGCATGATGTTTCCACCCCCATGCTTCACAGTAGGTATGGTGTTCTTTGGATGCAACTCAGCATTCTTTGTCCTCCAAACACAACGAGCTGAGTTTTAACCACAAAGTTCTATTTTGGTTTCATCTGACCATATGACATTCTCCCTTTCTTCTTCTGGATCATTCAAATGCTCTCTAGCAAACTTCAGACGGGCCTGGACATGTACTGGCTTAAGCAGCGGGACACGTCTAGCTCTGCAGGATTTGAGTCCCTGGCGGCGTAGTGTGTTACTGATGGTAGGCTTTGTTACTTTGGTCCCAGCTCTCTGCAGGTCATTCACTAGGTCCCCCCGTGTGGTTCTGGGATTTTTGCTCACCGTTCTTGTGATCATTTTAACCCCACGGGGTGAGATCTTGCGTGGAGCCCAAGATCGAGGGAGATTATCAGTGGTCTTGTATGTCTTCCATTTCCTAATAATTGCTCCCACAGTTGATTTCTTCAAACCGAGCTGCTTACCTATTGCAGATTCATTTGTCCCAGCCTGGTGCATGTCTACAATTTGTCTCTTTGGTCTTGGACATAGTGGAGTTTGGAGTGTGACTGTTTAAGGTTGTGGACAGGTGTCTTTTATACTGATAACAAGTTCAAACAGGTGCCATTAATACAGATAACGAGTGGAGGACAGAGGAGCCTCTTAAAGAAGAAGTTACAGGTCTGTGAGAGCCAGAAATCTTGCTTGTTTGTAGGTGACCAAATACTTATTTTCCACCATAATTTGCAAATAAGTTCATTAAAAATCTTACAAATGTGATTTTCTGGATTTTTGTTCTAATTTTGTCTGTCATAGTTGAAGTGTACCTATGATGAAAATTACAGGCCTCTCTCATCTTTTTAAGTGGGAGAACTTGCACAATTGGTGGCTGACTAAATACTTTTATGCCCCACTGTATGTCCTGTATGTTTCGTGGTGGAGTTGATTGGGCTTTTGTCCTGTGATTCACAACGACTCCAACCTGTCCATCTTGAATAACAGGTGCCAGGGAGTAACAGAGTGGCCATTTTGTCTCTCTGCCTCGCCATCTGTTTACCTGGCAGGCTTTAACAAGAACTTCTGTGTTGCGTGGAAGCCAGAGCCTTTAGACAGACGTGTCCTTGACTGAGCATGGTAATCCAGCACATATGGTGTGGACGGAACACACGAATTGAGATCATTGATGGCTGAAGAAGGCTTCCTTTTTTGGTCTTGAAGCATTGCGTAGTGACCATCAAATGAGGAGGATGAACAAGAACTGGACTCATCAGCTGGCAAACACATAGACAAAGGTTGTGGGACATGGAGAACATGAGAGAAGCGTTTCAATATACCTCTGGTGAATCTCCATTGCCCAATCCCCTCCCTCTCTCTGTTTTTCTCTCTACATTCCCCTCTCTCCTTCGCTCTTTTTACCTTTCCTTATAAAGCAAATGCATTACTTGGCACAGCCCTAAAACTTGGACCAATTATCTTTCTGGACCAGTACTAATTTGAGGCATTTAATTCCAGGCCAATTAGTAGCCTGGAATAAAAGGAGGCAGCGGATGGGGAAAGAGATTTGGTGAAAACTAATGTGGTGTTTTGGTTGCACAGAAATAAATGGGCTGCTCCAGACAGTTGTTAGTTTGTCTGAGTCAAAGGTAATACATTCAGTGTCTATAAATTAATTAACAACCTCTATGTACAAAGACAGCTCTGTACTGTATAAATAACTGTTTCCAGCAGTATGTATAAGAGCATTGAGGATGTCTCTGTGTGTAAACATGGGTCATTTCTGACTCCAACGTCCTCCAGATCAGTGTAATGAGCACAAGGGGAGACAGAGAGCTGGTTTCAAGCGCAGGGTGCAGCAGGTGTTGATTGTAGAGGACCACAAAAGGAGGCAGGTAGCTGGGTCCAGGGGCAGGCAGAAGGTCATACACAGGGGGTCCAAAAAGGCAACAGTACAAGCAGGGAAAGGCTAGTAACGTCATCCGGTAGATTGGGCAATAGGTTGATAACAGGAAAGCTGATAGGCTAAAGTAATAATAATAATAATAAGATATCCCATTTAGCAGACGCTTTTGTCCAAAGCGACTTACAAGTAGGCTGGGGCCACTACTTTTTTACATATGGGTGGCCCCAGCGGGAATCGAACCCACGACGCTTGGCGTTGCAAGCGCCATGCTCTACCGACTGAGCCACACAGGACCCGGGCAGGGAATATGCATTGTTAATGAAGCAGGCAAAAACTATCATACACTGGAGGATTAAATTACCTGAAAAACAGAGCTCCGAATTGAAAACAAAACAAACAATCTCACAATGATGGGGTGCAAAGAACTGAACTAAATAGTGTGTGACATACAGGTGTGTGAACAGGTGATTGGGATCTGGAGAGTGAGCTGCGTTAAGAGAATCTATTTGTTTGAGAGTGTGAGCTGGAAAGTGGGCTGAATTCAGGGATCTATGTGCTTGAGAGTGTGAGTTGGAAGCAGACGTTACAGTACCCCTCCCCCACGGGTGGCTCTTGACGGCCTAGGAAGCTGAGCAGGGGGCCTCCCCCAGGGGTGGTAAGGACGGTTCAATTGGAAAGCCAGGATCATGGCTGGGTTGAGGATGTCCTGGGAGGGGACCCAGGACCGTTCTTGGGGTCCTTACCCCTCCCAATCCACCAGGTAGTGGATGCAACTACCCAGGCTCTTGGAGTCAAGGAGGGCTTGGACGGAATAAGCCTGTGCACCGCCGACATCAAACGGGGGGTGCTCTGAGGTGTGCCACTGGAGGATAGAGAGGGCTGTACCTCACAGGCTTGTGAAGGGACACATGGAAGGATGAGATCCGGTAATGGCATGGCAACTGAAGGAGGTAGGTATCAGAGTTGATGCGGTGTGTTATTTTGAAGGGACCATTGAACCGGTGCCTGAACATTTATCTTAAGAGCAGGTGAGGTGGCGATGACGGGACTGGCTTCCTCTCTCACATCAAAACATACCTGCAGACGAGTGACAGATAGAATAAAAAAACAAAGCTTAATCATGCTAACACGGTCAGTTATCTTAAGTCATTAGGTGAAATTCAAAACTGACCTTGGATCATTAACTCTGGGACTACTACATCTCTGTCTGCATTTCAATGTAAAGCATCTCTTTAATAATACTTCCTGTTGACCCGACCAAGTGACATCTCACCTATGATCATGCTGTGCCCTCTGTGTCAGCCAAAACAGCTGATATAACCCAGAGGATTTAGGCAGAAGGGGGAGAGGGATGAAGTGAAGAGAGACTGTTATTGTGTGTGTGGTCTCAACCGGTGTCCACACTAAGTGGCTTCAGAGTACTTTATGCTGAAAAACAGACACATAATAGGACAAACAATAGACGATGTCAAGAGAAGATACTATGTGACGCAGACACCGATCAGAGTGTACCTGAAACATTTAAATATAGAGGGCTATGTGTCTCACCATTTGGTTATTTCAAGGCTAACCCCCAGGGAAATCATGACTTGGCAGCAACAGATGGGCAACAGTGAAAATGGCTGTGTTTATGTGGTGTAAATCTGAAAATTATCAACTGACATCTTAATAGTGTTTTAACTAATGCATGTGAGACAGGTTCCATATACACAACAAGACAGGCAGAGATAGTGAAAAAGACAGAACAATTGAATAACCTCTGGTTATGGACACTTTTGCCTGCAATAAAGTTTCCACGGCCTGTTCCTCGGACAGTGAACATCTGGCAATATCAACATTTTCGACCCCTTGGTCAGCTTGCTCTCTGAAAGTAAAGAAACAGCTTATTTTTTTTATAGATATGAAAACAAGAACTGAGATATGACCATTCAATCGAAAGCTGCAGATGTCATTTTTTCGATACGCCAATACAGCCCAGTTGTCACGACTTCTGCAGAAGTCGTTGCCTCTCCTTGTTCGGGCGGTGCTCGGCGTTCGACGTCACCGGTCTTCTAGCCATCATTGATCCATTTGAAATTTTCCATTGGTTTTGTCTTGTCTTCCCACACACCTGTTTTCAATCCCATTCATTACCTGTTGTGTATTTAACCCTCTGTTTCCCCTCATGTCTTTGTCAGAGATTGTTTATCGTCAGTGTAGTGTTTTTGTATAGATGCGCAACGGGTCTTCGTACCCATATTTATTTATATTAATTTGTCTATTTAGTGTTATGGAGCATGTTACTTGGACTTTATTAAAAGACTCCATTTTACACTCCGTTTGACTCTCCTGCGCCTGACTTCCCTGCCACCTATACACATATGCCTGACACCAGTGCTGCCGACCTGAGATGCCATCTTCGTCGGTGTCCGAAAACAGTTTCTTTCAGAACTATTATTTTTGATTGAAAATAAAAAAGGTTTTGCTCTTGACAAAAAGACACAAATGTACCTCCATAGCATATAACAATTGGCCTGTGAATAATCACACCTTCATACAAACGTGCTACTGTATTCAGAATTTGACGCACAACAGAAGATGCTGCCATATCCTGCCAGCATGCCCACAAGCGAGCCACTCAGGGGCAGAATGATGACACATGGAAGAGGGAAAGGAATGAGATGGGTACAGCAATGTGTTGCAAGTTGGGGAGGAGGGCTAATAGCTGAACAATAGACTATTCGACCTTTACTGCAGAATGGTCTAATAGCCAAGCTAGGTGTGAAAAATCTCCCTCCTATCACAGACCAGATTTGCCCTAACGACCAAGGGGTAGCATGCTACTCAATGTAATAAAGTAATGACTTTTCAAATAAGTTACCTTGCATGTTATGTTGGCTGACAATTTGTTAGCTACGCTGGCCTTTGCATACCACATAGTATATCATTACAGCAGTATGTACCGGTATGTTAGCTAGCTACCTAAAGTTAGTAGTTATACTACTAACCAGTATGTTAACTATAGGCTAACTACCCAACATTTATTAACTTCTTGCGTCGAGCAATCCCGGATCCGGGATCCTATTTATAGCCTCAAGCTCATTAGCATAACGCAATGCTAACTATTCATGAAAATCGCAAATGAAATGAAATAAATATATTTGCTCTCAAGCTTAGACTTTTGTTAACAACACTGTCATCTCAGATTTTCAAAATATGCTTTTCAACCATAGCTAAACAAGCATTTGTGTAAGAGTATTGATTGCTAGCATAGCTATAAGCCTAGAATTCAGCCAGCAACATTTTCACAAAAACAAGAAAATCATTCAAATAAAATCATTTACCTTTGAAGTACTTCAAATGTTTTCAATGAGGAGACTGTTAGATAGCAAATGTTCAGTTTTTCAAAAAATATTATTTGTGTAGGAGAAATCGCTCCGTTTTGTTCACGTTTGGCTATGACAAAAACCTGTATCCAGTTATAGCCTCAAGCTCATTAGCATAACGTAACGTTAACTATTTATGTAAATCGCAAATGAAATGAAATAAATATGCTATCTCTCAAGCTTAGCCTTTTCTTAACAACACGGTCATCTCAGATTTTCAAAATATGCTTTTCAACCATAGCAAAACAAGCATTTGTGTAAGAGTATTGATAGCTAGCGTAGCATTTAGCGTAGCATTTAGCGGGTAATATTTGCACAAAAACCAGAAAAGCATTCAAATAAAATCATTTACCTTTGAAGAACTTCGGATGTTTTCAATGAAGAGACTCTCAGTTACATAGCAAATGTTCAGTTTTTCCTGAAAGATTCTTTGTTTTTTGGAGAAATCACTCCGTTTTTTACATCACGTTTGGGTACCAAAAAAAACACGAAAATTCAGTCATCAAAACGGCAAACTTTTTTCCAAATTAACTCCATAATATCGACTGAAACACGGCAAACGCTGTTTAGAATCAACCCTCAAGGTGTTTTTCACATATCTCTTCATTGATATATCGTTTGTGGAAGTCTACTTTCTCCTCTGAATCCCATGGAAAAAATACTTGCAGCTTAAGATGACGCACCAATTTCGACGGAGGACACCGGGCGGACACCTGGCAAATGTAGTCTCTTATGGTCAATCTTCCAATGATATGCCTACAAATACGTCACAATGCTGCAGACACATTGGGGAAACGGCAGAAATTGTGGGCTCTTTCCTGTCGCATTCACAACCATATAAGGAGACATTGGAAAACAGAGCTTCAAAAATTTTGCTCATTTCCTGTTTGAAGTTTCATCTTGGTTTCGCCTGTAGCATCAGTTCTGGGGCACTCACAGATAATATCTTTGCAGTTTTGGAAACGTCAGAGTGTTTTCTTTCCAAAGCTGTCAATTATATGCATAGTCGAGCATCTTTTTGTGACAAAATATTGCGCTTAAAACGGGCACGTTTTTTTATCCAATAATGAAATAGCGCCCCCATAGATTAAAGAGGTTAACTTGATTATTCTCGTCATTCTTAGCTTAGCTAAATCGTATAGTCGTTGTGCTTTCTCAATGGACATTCGGAGGCTTTCTTAAATTCGCTCTGGCTTTCTATAGGCTGGACAATAGAATGAATCAAAATTCACCCAAGGCTGAAAAACAGCCTAAGAACGTTGACTAAACTGGAACACAAGCGTGAGCCCATAGCAAATATATGAAATCGAACATTCGCAGAGCCTGTATCCCTTTTTATTTTACAACTATAATCTGTTCGTCAGACGAAACTGGGGAAAAACAACTTGTGTAGAAAGTCAACATCCGCATCTCGATGATGTCAACTCTGCTTATGTCTGTGTAATGAAAAAGTTGGGAAAAAATAAACTTCTGACTATTTCTGGTCTAGCGATCGATGACAAAGCGCTCGCTACCCAAACTTGCATAATTAGAAAGAGGAGTTTCTCCTGATTAAAATGGTGCCCGTGTAACAGTTTTGTTTCCGTCCCGCTCCTCGCCCCTACATGGGTTCGAACCAGGGACCCTCTGCACAGATAGACAGCCACACTCGAAGCATCGTTACCCATAACGCTACAAAAGCCACAGCCCTTGCAGAGCAAGGGAAACAACTACTTCAAGGTCTCAGAGCGAGTGACGTCACCGATTGAAACGCTATAAGCGCTCCCCACTAACTAGCTAGCATTTCACACTGGTTACACCCGACTTCAAAAAATCTAAATATACCCATTACGAGATATTTGGTGAAATAGACAGACATGCCTATATTTCCCCCATAGGAAACAGTGGGAAGACCGCAAAGGTCCAATTTTATTTTTGTTGTTTACATTTTATCTACAAAACAATGTGAGCAGGTCTCATTGTCATGGCAGATGCAATGAACTAGTTATCAGAAAAGAACATTGTTAAAAATGTCATGTGTTCAGCCTACTATCCACACGGATTTCAGAGCACGCTCATCTGAATGTACCAGAGCGCAGAATAATTACTTTACCAGCGCTCAACACCTGTTGAATATGGCCGGTGTCAGTAAACGTCAGGAAAAAAAGTGTAATTAAATTGTTTCCACATTTACAGACACCGACACTCTGGTTAACAGGAAACTGCCTTATCAGTTCTGCTAGGGTGAGTAAAATGGTCAGAGTGCTCACATTTGTGTCAGGAAGTAGCTAGCCAAAGTCAGCTTGGGTGCTTGACTCCCGTTCTAAGGCCAGAATGCTCAAATCAACACTACTCCTGGGCCTGAACGTCCATTGTGCGCTCCGAGAGCAGAACGGTCTGAATTTACAAACTGACAATTTCTCTGAATGGAAACACCATAATATTTTATCTAATTAATTAAAGCCACATTTCTGAAAATCAATACCCTATACTATGTTAGTACAAAAAAGGTTTTAAATGATCTGGTAATGCCAATACGGAATAATGTCAAATGCTTCTCAAAGATGCATGGCTGAGAATTAAACGATGCGCCACAGAATGCTGCAGCAGCACGCTGGGTGTGCCGCAGTATGAAGCAACTTTTAGGGCCTCTTGGCCCAGCTGATTGGATTTCCCACTGTATGGGTCCCACGACCCAAAACGGAGGCAGGATGGTCTCGGGAGCTGGGTTAGAGAAAGGGGAGTCAAGTAGACGGGATAAGGAAATCAGCCTTCACATTTTTCTCGCCAGGCAATAGGTGACGGTAAAGTTGAAGCGGGTGAAGTTGAAGCGGGTGAAGTTGAAGCGGGTGAAGTTGAAGTGGGTGAAGAAGAGTGCCAAGCGAGCCTGTCTGGGGTTAAGCCTCTTAGCACTTCTTGTACCCCAAATTGTGGTGTTCGGTAAGGACAAGGAATGGGTGAATAGCTCCCTTTAACCAGTGGCGCCATTCTTCGATAGCCAGCTTAATGGTGAGGAACTCTCGGTTCCCGACATCATAGTTCCTCTCAGCGGGTGACAGTTTCTTGAAAAACGCAGTCAGTCAGCAAAGCAAAAGCTAGCTTTTTCAAACAAAAATGTGCATCCTGTAGCTCAAATCATTTTCAATCCTTGTCATATGAAGAGAAATAATGAAGAGAAATGAAAGATAAAACGTATCGGTGCTCATCGGCCATTGGACATAAACATTACACAAATTGGAAATCGCAAATTCAACAATGAGTGGTTTGGAAGGAATCAGTGGCTAACTGCAAGCAGTGAAAAGCAACTACTAGCCTGCTATTAAGTAGAGTGGGAGTGTGGTTCCAATTCTGGGTTTAAGGGTCTCTTTTCTAAGCTTAAAATTGTTAACATTCAACATTGGACATGCTGTTAATCCAGCATGATTTCTGCCATCCTCAAAACAACTGTTAACTGACTTCAGTGAGTTCAAGACAAATGGGAACTCTGGAAAAAACAAGCTCCCACTGACAAAATATGTTTTGAACGGTTCATCCAACTCGGAATTATAAGTTGGGAACTCGGGCCTCTTTCTATAGCTACAACCTAAAGATCACTGACGTCATCATGCTTCAACAATGTTGTTTTTTCCAGAGTTCCCAGTTGTCTTGAAAGCACCATAAATCCAGAGAACGCCAGACTTTGATGACAAAGTTTGATGATGGAACACCGCGCCACCTTTCTGTTCAAGTGAACACAGCACAACAAGGTGAGTCCAAAAATGGCTTGTATTCTGCTGCATAAATGATGTAATATGCCAGGGAGATATGTATACTGTAGCTCAGAAAGTAATACTAAGTGTATGTTGTGTCGTAAGCTGTTAGTAGCCCATGTGCCTCACCTTAATAATTTGGTATATTTTCCCCTCTCTTCTGACTTGGTGGTGCACATGTAGCTTACAACCAACCTGTTTTAGAGAAATGTAATAATTGAATATTCATTGTCTGCTTATATGCCCCCTGTATTTATCCTACAGTTCTGACTTGGTCACTGTAAGAACTGCCAATGTTCTGAATTCTGTCGCTGTACATTTCAAAAGTGCTGAACAAATAGTTAAATTGACTACGTCCGTCCTAGGTCCTTCCTAGCTCACTCATTATTTCTTAATCAAAATTACGGATTGCCTCTTATCCCTTAGGCCATAGTTTGTACAGCTCAATTGTCAGTAGAAACCACATTTCTTTAGGCAAGTCAGCCAAGTTTTTTTTTTTAAAGCAGTAAATGAGGCTGAGTAAACTGTTTTGCTGCCAGACAAGGCTCTGCTGATAGACAGGTGTAGCCGTATTAAGGTGTTGGGACTCTGCTGTTGGGACAGCTTTATGTAGGCCCTGACAGTTTGTGGGCACCATTTGTCACCATTATAGGGCAATTAATGTATTGTTTAGTGTCGTGGCTAAAAAAAATATAGAGTTTGCCCCACCAAGATTTACATGCTAAAATCACCACTGGAGACGATGGAAGGAGGTTGACTCACTGACATCAGCCATTACAAACATAACACCAACATTCACCACAGCATCAACTTTTATTTATCTCTTAGACTCTCAAATCTTGTGATGGTAAGAATGTGGTTGGTTACTATGGGCCACAGTGCTCTTATTTCCGTGAGTCTGTTAGGTTACCATAGCAACATAGGCCTGGGGGCGTTGCAGCGTTTACAGTGCCTTCTTGTCACGCTGCTTTTTCCATTTTCTCTGGGTCACTCTGTCTCTGTCATGGTCTGTGGGATCAGGGCCAGCTGTGTGAACATATGATCTGGGCCACTTAGAGGACATTTGACACAGCACATCTCTCTCTCAGTGAGCCTGTCCTTCAACTTCAATGGTCACATGATTGGTATAGAAGCATTGATACAGTATACTGTAGGTTTACCCCTTCCATCAAATGCAGGACTTTACTTGAGGATAATAATGAAAGAATTCAAGATGAATGATTGAAGTTCTAAAAGGGTGGTACTAGCTAGCTATTAATTGCTATATACGGTCTTTAACTTCTTTGATATAGGGGGCGCTCTTTTAATTTTTGGATAAAAAAAACGTTCCCATTTTAAACAAGATTAAAAAAACACCTTGAGGATTGATTCTAAACAACGTTTGCCATGTTTCTGTCGATATTATGGAGTTAATTTGGAAAAAAGTTCAGCGTTGTAATGACTGAATTTTCATTTTTTTTTCTTAGCCAAACGTGATGAACAAAACGGAGCGATTTCTCCCACACAAATAATATTTTTGGAAAAACTGAACATTTGCTATCTAACTGAGAGTCTCCTCATTGAAAACATCTGAAGTTCTTCAAAGGTAAATTATTTTATTTGAATGCTTTTCTTGTTTTTGTGAAAATGTTGCCTGCTGAATGCTACGCTTAATGCTATGCTAGCTATCAATACTCTTACACAAATGCTTGTGTAACTATGGTTGAAAAGCATATTTTGAAAATCTGAGATGACAGTGTTGTTAACAAAAGGCTAAGCTTGTGAGCCAATATATTTATTTAATTTCATTTGCGATTTTCATGAATAGTTAACGTTGCGTTATGCTAATGAGCTTGAGGCTATGATTACGCTCCCGGATCCGGGATTGCTCGACGCTAGAGGTTAAACTACCAGTATTAATCCCCAACGTGTTTCATGGCCATTCTCATCTGGATTTGTGATGACAATTTCTAAACTCTCGCTTGATCAAACATTTTGTTCATCAAACTGGATTTAAATTATTCAACTTTTAATTAGATGTTCAGATAAATCACAAAATAAAACAATGAGTGCTATTATTGGCTGTAAAAACATCCTTTGAATAGACACGATTGTCAAACATTCCATTAATAGCTTACATGAAGCTCCATTGGCTGATAGCAGCCCATAGAGTTAGGGCCCAATCTTGTTATCTCCCCTGTTGCATATCCAACGGGAGCCTGGGTAGTGGGGAGAGCAAAGGGCAAGTCACACTTATGTGATTCTGGGAAAACTGACAGAGGCAGACTAAAAACAGAAGTGTCTCCCATCCTCATTGCCAGTATTATCTGTTCATAAATGTATTTTCTGTCAAATTTTGCTTTATTCTTAGACCTTGCACTTCTAATACTTTTATTTTCCTTTTACATTCTGCCTCTGCCCCACAAAAGAGAGGGGTTTGCTGAGATTACATTTCTGATAATTTACCAGATGCACTGAGGACTATATCAAGACACCTTACTCATGTGGCTAGTTTCAGTTACATATGGGGGGATGCGTTTGAGTGAAACTGAAAAGTGCAATTTCAAAGCCTGATCCTTTGATTGGATGGAAAACATGTCAGTTCATGCTGCAATAGCTCTGATAGGTTGGAGGACGTCCTCCGGAGGTTGTCATATAGCCGTCCTCCGGATACCCCACGGTGCTACCCTACAGTGCTGTTGAGGCTACCATAGACCTTCATTGAAAAACAGCGTTTTAATAAATTATTTGGTGACGTGAATATATTTAGTAATAGTTTTATCTAAAAATGCAAATTTTATGAAATTTACTGACGAGGATGGTCCTCACCTTCCTACTCTGAGGACCCTCCACTGATCAAAACAGAATAAACTACTCCCACAAAGCCTCATGTTTGTTTGACAACCAGATTAGTATTTAATGTACATTCTTGATGGTGCTTTAATTCAACAGGCCTCAAGCAGTTCTTTGTGAGCTATCTTATCCCACTTATCTGTGAGGTGATGTTTATGGAGCATTATTTTGCATGTCGTTAGAATCCAGGTGCTCCATATTCCTCATGGGAGCCTGTCCACCTTGAGCTGCTCCAAAACCCTGATTTGAATGTGAATGTGAATGTTCTCTAAGCAGCGTTGGCCACTTATTCATATTCAAATCCCATTTCTCTCTGCACCTGGATCTGGGCATGCGTTGATCTGTGACAATCCTTGGAAAAGATAAGCTCTGCAATAACAATAACAAGAGATGATGCCTTACTCAGTGGTACACAGCACATGTAGAAGAACACTATAAATGAATCTTTATACAGAGCTCATCCTGATTCTGACTTTCAATCTGTTGTGGATTCGGGTTGTACCATTTGCACCTCCATGCTTGCCATAGATGTGCCGCAGAGCATCGTGGGGGTTTGCATGTGTTGTAGATGATCACGTTCTAGATGAATGGTTGAACTGAATTCCTGTCCCCCATCTCACCATTATTGAACTGTTATAAAGTCGTGCTTATGAAACCCACGAGACAAAACACAACCTCTCCTTATGAGCTAATTTCCTCTTTGAAATGCATTTGTATTCCATTTACTTGAGTAGGCTATAATGGTGTGAATTGTCCTCCCATGTGAAATGTACGCATTTTTTTTAATAACTGTGTTTCATAATTAAATGAGGCATTAATAAATATGTAATTAAGGGCAAACAACAAACAACTTAATGTTGAGAAATTAGTCAGTGACACTTCAGAGGCGTCTCAGTGACATGCTGGCTACCACGATGTTCATCATTTAAGCGTAGTGCCATCATCTATGACACCTGCCAGAGCAGTATACTGAGCTTGATGAGTAAGAGAGGCTTGATGACTATGACAGTCCTACAGATAGAACTCCTGCCAACACCTGATTGTAAACTCATTAGTAACTCTTTCTCTCAGAGTTGGACCGAACTTAATCCATTCTGCAGCTGAAATCTATTCTGTGAAGCTCTTGTGTGCCTTCAGAGTTTCATGGACGAGGGTTGAACTAAGGAGTGGCATGTTGACAAAATTTCTGGCGTGAGGGGGTCCCTGGAATGAGCTTATCCACATTGGCCAGTGGTTCATTATTTTTCCTAAGTAGAGACATTTTGAGGTCTTTGAATTTTCTCGAATGACTGCCATTGACACAGGGAGAAATGGAATGCAGTGAGCCCATTTCCAATTTGTCATACACCAAACCGAGGTGTATCTGAAAGCCACGCTGGTTAGGTTTCCGTTCAAATTGCAACAGATTTAGCAAACTTTCTCAAATTTATATAAAACAATATGCCCATGTTTCACCAGAGATGTACAGGATTTCCATCAAACTGACATTTTGCAGATAAAAGGTTGTGAGTGATGACGTAGTGCACATAAAAATTACTTTTGCTGTTCAATTCCTATGTATCGAATAAAAAAATGGGTTTCCATCGCATTTTCAACTCTACTGATGTTTTTTGTAACAAAAACGGTTGCATTCAATAGTAAATGTGGATACTGTGCAGGAAAGTTACCTACATTATAAGACAATTACGGATAAGAGTGATATTACTTGTATTTGTCAAACAGCAGATAAGTTTCAATCATTTTGTCACCAGAAAAAGACCCTCAATATTTATTGGAAAGGATCATCAAGCTCATCACCTTGCACATGAATCACCTTGTGAAGTTCACCATCATTATTGAATCTGTAGCTTAATTACCAAAATGTAGCTAAGACATTTCTTTAATTTTTATTCTGAATTTTAAAAAATCTGAAGCTTCTTCACCCTGAAAATCAGATATTTATTAAGATAAGGGTTGCTATGAGGCTCAAGACATTAATAACCATACTGTGGCAAATCTCTTCAAGGTTAGGAGCGTTTGTCACAAACTAAGTGGTAAACTGTCACCAAATCACCCAAGAATGAGAGTTCTTTCGAACAGGACAGTACCTGTGTGTTTGTTACTCCGTCCTGATCCACCAGGCCGTAGGCGAGGTCAAGGATAGCAGGGTTCGGTACACAAATCGGGTTCTCGGTAGGTCCAGGTCCAAACGCCAACAGGTAAGTCCAAAACAGTCCAGCTCATACACGGTAAATCCAGCCTTTTGTCTCTTTTGTCTCTTTCTCTATTGTTCATAGATCCTTCCAGCACTCTCTCTCTCTCTTCCTGGTTTTTCTTGACCCTTTATCTGTGGGTTGGCTCCACCTTCTGAGGGTTCCCCTTGCTTCTGGGACTTGTAGTTTTGGTGGTCGGCCATTTTGTGATCTGTAGTTCTGACAGGGGTGGCCCATTTTAGTGATCGGGCAGAGCCCGTTTATTAGTTCTGCTCTCACATATCTGCCATTTATCACTCGACCCCCTTCTTTGCCACAATACACATTGATGCATTTTAAATGTCACCGTGCTGTGTTTCCTGAATTCATTATTATTATTATTATTACCATAATTTAGCAACATATGATATAACACTGTTATGCATCATTCAAATGTTACATGCTCTCTGTTTAATTAAAAGCATGATACTTTAGCGCTCTGCCATCACAACCTCTCTTTAAAGCTCTCTCTATCTCTCTCTTGTCCAGAACAGCTTGACCTCCATTATGCCCTTTGTAGATTGAAGACACATTAACTATTGAACATCTAAATTATGTATTTTTCACTTTTCAGACCATATCCATAAAATGTTTAATTGTATTAAAGACCAGAAACAGGTAGAAATGTATCGGTGAAACCTTGTTGGTACCTTGATGTGGAGCCAACTTTTACTGATACCTTTTCTGTGAGAGAAAAAAAAAGATGTCACAACCATTCCCCTCAATGTGGTTCTCTGTCCCTACTAATCAGTGTGAGGCCCCAATGTGGTTGTGTGTGAGATGTGCAAGTGTCCTCAGGCTAATGCCCTCTGGCCCTGGGATGGCCCTGAGGAGGCTGGCGCCGGGGTGGATGGGAGTTCACAGATGTTTGCTCAGACTCAGACCCGCACAACTAGGAGAATGCTAAAACTGGCTGCGGTTTCATCTGCATGATAAGATATCTAGGGCAGTTGTCTGATAACGGGCCTCCGCAACTGATCTCCGGAAACCCTGCAGGGGAACTGGTCTAAGTGGTAAAGCATTCGTTTCCTCCATTGTTTCCTGTCTCCCTGGATCAATTCAAACAGACTTTGGGACAGGTTGTAGAGAAAAAGTGTTTTTGGGTGAAAGGTGATCAACTAAATTTGTTTAATTTGAATAAATACAACCTTTTAATTTAGCCTCACCAAGGCTAGGGTCCAATTTGCATTCCCTTGGAGGCCATTTATGCCATCCAATTTCAACCTGTAATTTCTTGTAATTTACAGAGAAAATCAAAAGACGGTAGACAATGACTCTGAAACCCAATTTTGGGAGGCCCCAGGGACACAACAACCCACTGAATCTGAACAATATTCAGTCAATTATGGGGAAATGTTTATTTGGTACTGCTGCATCAAACTGATGGGAAAAAAGCTAAAATGGAACCTCAAGATTTCCCACAGGAGTTGTAATCGATGACATCCTACAATACAGTTTTGTCTGCGATGGCATTGTGACATTTTATGATCGTATCTGTAACCGTACTTGCACAAACACACAATGGCTGTGTTTACACAGGTAGCCTAATTGTGATCTTTTTTCCACTAATTGGTCTTTTGACCAATCATATTAGATCTTTTCATAGGTGCTATTTTTCAGAGGTCATCCGATTGGTCAAAAGACCCATTTATGATCAGAATTGCCTGTGTAAATGCAGCCCATGATAGACATACAATCAATCATTGACCTCAAAACAAAGTAGTAACTTAGTATAACTGGGACACATTGTTTTCAATGTTCTTTAAACTCACTAATAAGAGAAAAACATGAGAATCAAGTAATATAACTTCCTATATCAACGCTCTAACAATGATCAAGACTTCTCTGTGAGTCAAAACAGTCAATGAGAGGTTGCTCCTGAAACATTTATGAGGAAACAACAAAAGACGAAGTGGATTTCTTTTGATTTTGTGTCTGAGGTGGATAGACAATCATTTAAAACTTTTCTATTTGGGGCATCTCTATTTCACCAGTTCATTTTTTGTCAGACATACTCAACAGGGGGACCGCGGTTCAGATCCGGACCCAGAAAGGAGTAAATAAGGACCATGGGTCCCGACTAAACATTTTTATAAAGAATAAATTAACAGAATTTCCTAAAAATCTGTTTAAAGTTGTCAACATAACAGCATGACAGAAATATTATGCCAAATGTTAAAACTGCCAATAATGTATTTAGGAAGATATGTCTGTGCATTTGAACAACAGAATAAATACACCCATTTCATTTTTACATGTAATGTACATGTACATGCTGCACATGCTGCTACTGTTTTGAACAGATTACCAACTATTTAGCCAGCTCACGAGCGAGTGTACCAGTGACAAGCACAGGGAGAATGCAACATATGTGACAAGTGAAAACAACTTATCTTACTGGGGATATAGTAATTAGTTAAATAACGTCCACTGTGTGCAATCTAAGTGTCACATGATCTGTCACATGATCTCAGTGTACAGTCGTGGCCAAACGTTTTGAGAATGACACAAATATTAATTTTCACAAAGTCTGCTGCCTCAGTGTCTTCAGATATTTTTGTCAGATGTTACTATGGAATACTGAAGTATAATTATAAGCATTTCACAAGTGACAAAGGCTTTTATTGACAATTACATGAAGTTGATGCAAAGAGTCAATATTTGCAGTGTTGACCCTTCTTTTTCAAGACCTCTGCAATCCTCCCTGGCATGCTGTCAATTAACTTCTGGGCCACATCCTGACTGATGGCAGCCCATTCTTGCATAATCAATGCTTGGAGTTTGTCAGAATTTGTGGGGTTTTGTTTGTACACCCGCCTCTTGAGGATTGACCACAAGTTCTAAATGGGATTAAGGTCTGGGGAGTTTCCTGGCCATGGACCGAAAATATTGATGTTGTGTTCCCCGAGCCACTTAGTTACCACTTTTGCCTTATTGCAAGGTGCTCCATCATGCTGTAAAAGGCATTGTTCATCATCAACCTGTTCCTGGATGGTTGGGAGAAGTTGCTCTCGAAGGATGTGTGGCAAAATTGTGAGTGAGCCCACTCCCTTGCTGAGAAGCAACCCCACACATGAATGGTCTCAGGATGCTTTACTGTTGGCATGACACAGGACTGATGGTAGCGCTCACCTTGTCTTCTCCGGACAAGCTTTTTTCTGGATGCCCCAAACAATCGTAAAGGGGATTCAACAAAGATAATGACTTTAACCCAGTCCACAGCAGTCCAATCCTGTACCTTTTGAAGAATATCAGTCTGCCCCTGATGTTTTTCCTGGAGAGAAGTAGCTTCTTTGCTGCCCTTCTTGACACCAGGCCATCCTCCAAAAGTATTTGCCTCACTGTGCGTGCAGATGCACTCACACCTGCCTGCTGCCATTCCTGAGCAAGCTCTGTACTGGTGGTGCCCCGATCTCGCAGCTGAAGCAACTTTCGGAGATGGCCCTGGCGCTTGCTGGACTTTCTTGGGCGCCCTGAAGCCTTCTTCATAACAATTGAATCGCTCTCCTTGAAGTTCTTGATGATCCGATAAATGGTTTATTCAGGTGCAATCTTTTACTGGCAGCAATATCTTTGCCTGTGAAGCCCTTTTTTGTGTAAAGCAATGATGACGGCACGTGTTTCCTTCCAGGCAAATCACATCAAGATTATGATCAGTGATTAGTTAATTGACTAGAATTACCTTTGAAGTAAGGGATCTAACATTAAGAAGCCCTATTTTGAGACCCAGGAAACAAACTGGGGCCCACGGTCAGAGACGATGTCCTCCGGAATCCCATACAGACGGAACACCTGCTGGAACATACACAGCCAATTCCATGGCGTTAGGTAAATGAGGAAGAGGAACCAGATGACACATTTAAAAAAAGGTCTACTATAACAAGGATGGTGGTGTTACCAGAGTATTCAGGAAGGTCTGTGATAAAATCAACAGCTATGTGGGACCAGGGTCTGTGAGGGATTGGCAAAGGTTGAAGCTTACCAGAAGGGAGATAAGGGCTTTTGGTTTGGGCACAGACTGGACAAGAGAGTACGTAATCCCTTATGTTGGATGCCAGTGAGGACCACCAGAACTTACAGGCTAGAAGTTTGGTGGTTCGTGTAATGCCCGGATGCCCTGACCCCAAGAACGTGTGACACCATTGCATCAGTTGGAGTCTAACAGTTGCTGGTACGTAACTCCTCTCAGCTGGTGTCTCAGGAGAAGCCAGGTCTGAGGTTAGGGCTTCTGGTATAGCAGAGTGAACCTCCCACTGTACTGTTCCCATAATGCAAGAGGAAGGAACAATGGGTGTAGGGTCTGAGTTACTGGTCGAAAGGTCAAACTGGCGGGAGAGAGCATCAGCTTTTACGTTTTTCTTTCCAGGGATATACAGTGCCTTGCGAAAGTATTCGGCCCCCTTGAACTTTGCGACCTTTTGCCACATTTCAGGCTTCAAACATAAAGATATAAAACTGTATTTTTTTGTGAAGAGTCAACAACAAGTGGGACACAATCATGAAGTGGAACGACATTTATTGGATATTTAAAACTTTTTAAACAAATCAAAAACTGAAAAATTGGGAGTGCAAAATTATTCAGCCCCCTTAAGTTAATACTTTGTAGCGTCACCTTTTGTTGTGATTACAGCTGTAAGTCGCTTGGGGTATGTCTCTATCAGTTTTGCACATCGAGAGACTGAAATTTTTTCCCATTCCTCCTTGCAAAACAGCTCAAGCTCAGTGAGGTTGGATGGAGAGCATTTGTGAACAGCAGTTTTCAGTTCTTTCCACAGATTCTCGATTGGATTCAGGTCTGGACTTTGACATGGCCATTCTAACACCTGGATATGTTTATTTTTGAACCATTCCATTGTAGATTTTGCTTTATGTTTTGGATCATTGTCTTGTTGGAAGACAAATCTCCGTCCCAGTCTCAGGTCTTTTGCAGACTTCATCAGGTTTTCTTCCAGAATGGTCCTGTATTTGGCTCCATCCATCTTCCCATCAATTTTAACCATCTTCCCTGTCCCTGCTGAAGAAAAGCAGGCCCAAACCATGATGCTGCCACCACCATGTTTGACAGTGGGTATGGTGTGTTCAGGTTGATGAGCTGTGTTGCTTTTACGCCAAACATAACGGTTTGCATTGTTGCCAAAAAGTTCAATTTTGGTTTCATCTGACCAGAGCACCTTCTTCCACATGCTTGGTGTGTCTCCCAGGTGGCTTGTGACAAACTTTAAACGACACTTTTTATGGATATCTTTAAGAAATGGCTTTCTTCTTGCCACTCTTCCATAAAGGCCAGATTTGTGCAATATACGACTGATTGTTGTCCTATGGACAGAGTCTCCCACCTCAGCTGTAAATCTCTGCAGTTCATCCAGAGTGATCATGGGCCTCTTGGCTGCATCTCTGATCAGTCTTCTCCTTGTATGAGCTGTAAGTTTAGAGGGACGGCCAGGTCTTGGTAGATTTGCAGTGGTCTGATACTCCTTCCATTTCAATATTATCGCTTGCACAGTGCTCCTTGGGATGTTTAAAGCTTGGGAAATCTTTTTGTATCCAAATCCGGCTTTAAACTTCTTCACAACAGTATCTCGGACCTGCCTGGTGTGTTCCTTGTTCTTCATGATGCTCTCTGAGCTTTTAACGGACCTCTGAGACTATCACAGTGCAGGTGCATTTATACGGAGACTTGATTTCACACAGGTGGATTGTATTTATCATCATTAGTCATTTAGGTCAACATTGGATCATTCAGAGATCCTCAATGAACTTCTGGAGAGAGTTTGCTGCACTGAAAGTAAAGGGGCTGAATAATTCTGCATGGCCAATTTTTCAGTTTTTGATTTGTTAAAAAAGTTTGAAATATCCAATAAATGTCGTTCCACTTCATGATTGTGTCCCACTTATTGTTGATTCTTCACAAAAAAATACAGTTTTATATCTTTTTTTTTAAGCCTGAAATGTGGCAAAAGGTCGCAAAGTTCAAGGGGGCCGAATACTTTCGCAAGGCACTGTAAGTAACATGAAAATGGAAGCGTGTGAAGAGTTTAACCTCTTGGACCCTGATATATATTCCAGATTACGATGACCTGTTAGGACGAGAAAGGGATGTTGTGCGCCACTCCGAGGGCCAGCTTGATGGCATGGAGTTCTCTGTTCCCCACATCGTAATTTCTCTCAGTGGAGGATAACTTCCTGGAGAAGAAGGCACAGGGATGTGATTTTGGAGGTGTTCCCATCCGCTGAGAGAGTATGGCTCCTACTTCAGAGGCATCCACCTCCAGGGTGAAAGGAATGGTCGGATCAGGTTGGCGAAGGACAGGAGCTGAGGTGAAGAGGCGTTTCAAGTTGTTGAAAGCAGTCAGGGTGGTATCAGTCCATTGAAGGGTCTGGGTCTTTTGGCTGGTAAGGGCAGTGAGGGGAGCGGCAGTAGTACTGAAGTTCCGAATGAACCGGCGATAGTAGTTGGAGAACCCAATGAAATGTTGGAGTTCCTTAACTTTTTGAAACTCCCCAAACCGGATCCGGGTTTGTGACTAAGCCTCAGGCTCATTAGCATAACGCAACGTTAACGATTTCTGAAAATCGCAAATAAAATTAAAATAATGCGTTTGCTCTCAAGCTTAGCCTTTTCTTAACAACACTGTCATCTCAGATTTTCAAAATATGCTTTTGAACCATAGAAATTGACTAATTTGTGTAAGAGTATGCAAAGCTAGCATAGCATTTTGTGTAGCATGTAGCACGCAACATTTTCACAAAAGCCAGATAACCAAATAAATAAAATCATTTACCTTTGAAGAGCTTCTGATGTTTTCAATGAGGAGACTCCCAGCCACATACCAAATGCGCAGTGTTTCCTGAAAGCGTCTGTGTGTAGGAGAAATCGTTCCGTTTTCTACATTGCGCCTGGCTACCGAAACGAACCGAAAATGCAGTCACCTACAAAGTGAAACTTTTTCCGGATTAACTACATAATATCGACCGAAACATGGCAAACGTTGTTTGGAATCAATCCTCAAGGTGTTTTTTCACATATCTCTTCATTGACATGCAGTTCGTGGAAGCTTGCTTCTCTCTCTGTGCCCCATGGAAAAATACTGGCAGGTGAGTTTTGCGCACCAATTTCGGCGCAGGACACCGGGCGGACACGTGGTAAATGTGGTCTCTTATGGTCAATCTTCCAACGATCTGCCTACAAATACGTCACAATGCTGCAGACACCTTGGGGAAACGACAGAAAGGGCAGACTCATTCCTCTTGCGTTCACAGCCATATAAGGAGATCATGAAAGACAGAGCCTCAAAAATCCTTGTCATTTCCTGGATGCCAAGTCATCTTGGTTTTGCCTGAAGCTCACGTTAAAGGGCACGCACAGAGAAGATATTTGTATTTCTGGACACGTCAGAGTGTTTTCTTTCGAACAGTAGCAATTATATGCATAGTCGAGCATCTTTTTGTGACAAAATATCTTGTTTAAAACGGGAACGTTTTTCTTCCAAAAATGAAATAGCGCCACCATAAGTGTAAGAGGTTAATGGTAGTGGGTTTGGGCCAGTTACTGACGGCGGTGACTTTGTTCTCATCCATCCTTATCCCTCCAGGTGTCAGTATGAAACCGAGGAAGTTTACAGAGGTTACATGGAATGTGCTCTTTTCAGTCTTCACATAAAGGTTATGTTCAATGAGCCGTTGAAGAAGCTTTTGCACATGCTGTATGTGTTCCTTCAGGGAGTGGGAGTAAATCAGGATGTCATCAAAGACGACAAGAAAACGGTTGAATATATCCTGGAAAACCTCATTCATAAAGGATTGGAAGACTGCTGTAGTGTTAGTAAGGCCGTAGGGCATGACGAGGTGTTCGTATCACCCTGGTGCGGTGATAAACGCTGTCTTCAATTCGTCGCAATCAGGGATACGGACAAGGTTATATGCACTTCGGAGTTTTGTATAGATGTTGGCGAGTTTTGTATAGATGTTGTTCAAGGTTCGCTGGGATCAGAGGAAGAGGGAAACAGTTCTTGACCATGACGTCATTCAGGGAACAGTAATCAATACATGGACAGAGACCACCGTCCTTCTTTCCAACGAAGAATAAGCTGGACGCAGCCGAGGAAGAAGGACGAATGAAACCGTTTGAGTGCTTCGTCAATGTAGTTCTCCATTGTCTCATTTTCCAGGTTAGATAAGGGTGTAAACACGGCCCTTAGGTGGGGACACTCCAGGGAGTAAGTCAATAGCACAGTCCCCTGGGCGATGTGGTGGCAGAGTGGAGGCCTTGATTTTGCTGAAGACATTGCTGTACTGGGCGTATTCAGGTGGTATGGTGGGTGGCACTGCAGAGGCAGAGTCCTCAATGGTGGTGGCTCTGCAGGGTAGGCTGAAACAACTGGTGAAGCAGGTAGAAGACCAAGACAGTAGTTCACCTTGTTGCCATGAGATGGCAAGGTTGTGACGACAAAGCCAGGGGTGTCCGAGGGGCGCTCTGTGTCAGGTGCGTAATGAAGCCCATGCCCAATGACTGCCCGTCCATGGTGTTAATCCTTAAGGAAGGGGTGACAGGTGTTAGATCAATGTCAAGCTCTTGTACTAGCTGGTGAGCAACTAAATCACCTGCTGTTCCCGAATCTATCAAGCCCTCTACGTACTTAGTAACCCCCTTCACGGTTATCAAAACTGTAATGGAGAATTGGGAGATTTTTAGTGCGGGGGTGAACAGGGCAATGGCTGAGTAGATGATCTTTCCTTCCACAGTATAGGCAGAGCCCTTCTTGGATCCGCCTTTGACGTTCGATACACAGGAGAGGAGCATGGCCCCAACTGCATGGGCTGTGGAAGACTCGGACGGCATGACAAAATCATGGAAAGAGAAGGTTTCAGGTTCCTGGGTGGCAGAGTTCTTTGGCGGTCGCTGATGAGGTGGCTGATGATGGACATAAGAATATATCGATTTAAATCCTGAAGGTCAGCTCTACAGGCCAGGTCTGCCTGAAGTTCCCTGTTGAGCCCGCTTTGGTAGACGTAAATAAAGCAGCCTCATTTATCCACTGCAGCCATGGTGCGGGATTCGAGGGCATACTCGGCAGCTGAATTGCGTCCTTGTTGAAGTTCTGAGGAGGTCTCCTATAGGATGATCGGAAGGAGAGTGATCGAATACCCCTGAAGAGGGTGTGGAAATGGGTCTCGGATCCGAGTTCTGTGCTGTAGGCAGTCCATATGGCGGTGGCCCAATCCAGGGCTTTGAGTGTGAGTACAGACAACAAAATCCACCCTGCTCTTGTCGGTGGCGAAGTTAGTGGGGTTGTGCTCAATGTATTTGCTGCGTTGCATCAGAAATCCCTCACATTTCCCAGGTGAACTGTCATATTTTCCAGGCATGGATATGAATGGAGAGCTATGGGTTACAATAAATGCCATCGGAGGGGTAGGGATAGGCTGGCGAAGAAGATGGCAGATTTAATTGTGATTTTCAGTACATATGTAGAGATTATTTATTTCAGAAGGAGCAAGTACTCTATATGTGCTCTGGGTCATTAGACACCATTCGACATGGGGGTATTATTGCTATGGTTACACCTCTTGGGCCTTTTCCAGAACAAGGGTGTCCCTTTCAGAGGAGTTAGCAGGATGACATGTATGGTTATTTCTGTAAGGTGCCAAGGTCTGTTACTGTGGTGCTACATGCATTAAACTATTTATGTGGCTCTACAGGTTCTATGTCCTTATATGAAGGCAATATGATAAAGGTCGCTAAATGCCAGAGATGATGAGCCATTAAGAGTTACTATGAGTATGACGTAAGGAGGACAAATGTATAAGTAAGTCTGTGCCAAGATTGGTAAAGGAGTTGTTTTCATGAATCAGCTCGGCTTTTGTTATTATGTAATTAAAAGTCTATTTGAACTCATAGGCTCCGGTATTTGTAAAATATGATTGACTGAATATTTCCACGACAATTTCCTCCATACGCTCCTCTTGCTGGGTTAGGCACTGCTGTAGCTCAGCTGAATCCATGAAATGACAACTCAGGGAGAAAAATGTGTAGATTCACGCGCAGAGCGCGGTCACAGGCAGGCAATGGGTCTACACAGGTAAGCAAACAGGCAGGTGAATCAAAACTAGGACTGAAGGCAACAACTTGTTCTCACAAACGAGCTAGGAAAAGGCTTAATAGAGTCTAAACCAACAATACCTCACAAAGGCACAAACAGAATGAACTGAACTAAATAAGGAGTTGATGAGACCAGTTGAGTAACTAACATAGGTGAAATCAATGAACACAAATGAAGGATAGGGCTATGTTCAAGAACACAACGAAACAGAACACAAGGTTGACTAAGAAAATAAATACAGAACCTTACAAGTCGGATGCTACAAGTTTGACACACCTGTACTTGAGGAGTTTCTCCCATTCTTCTTTGCAGATCCTCTCAAGCTCTGTCAGACACTGTATGTGTATTTTTTTAAATTAACCTCTTGATGCTATGGGGGCGCTATTTCATTTTTGGATAAAAAGACGTGCCCGTTTTAAGCGCAATATTTTGTCACAAAAAGATGCTCGACTATGCATATAATTGATAGCTTTGGAAAGAAAACATTCTGACGTTTCCAGAACTGCAAAGATATTCTCTGTGGGTGCCCTAGAACGGGAGCTACAGGCAAAACCAAGATGAAACAGCAGGATTTTTGAGGCTCCGTTTTCCATTGTCTCCTTATATGGCTGTGAATGCGAGAGGAATGAGCCTGCCCTTTCTGTCGTTTCCCCAAGGTGTCTGCAGCATTGTGACGTATTTGTAGGCATATCATTGGAAGATTGACCATAAGAGACTACATTTCCAGGTGTCCGCCCGGTGTCCTCCGTCTTTTTCAGCTGCTGGTATTTTTCCATGCGATTCTGAGGGGAAAGCAGGCTTCCACGAACTGCATATCAATGAAGAGATATGTGAAAAAACACCTTGAGGATTGATTCTAAACAACGTTTGCCATGTTTCGGTCGATATTATGGAGTTAATTCGGAAAAAGTTTGACGTTTTGGTGACTGAATTTTCGGTTCGTTTCGGTAGCCAAATGTGATGTACAAAACGGAGCGATTTCTCCTACACAAAGATTCTTTCAGGAAAAACTGAACATTTGCTATGTAACTGAGAGTCTCCTCATTGAAAACATCCGAAGCTCTTCAAAGGTAAATGATTTTATTTATTTGGTTATCTGGTTTTTGTGAAAATGATGCGTGCTAAATGCTACTCAAAATGCTAAGCTAGCTTAGCATACTCTTACACAAATTAGTGATTTGCTATGGTTCAAAAGCATATTTTGAAAATCTGAGATGACAGTGTTGTTAAAAAAAGGCTAAGCTTGAGAGCAGGTGCATTTTTTTCATTTTATTTGCGATTTTCAGAAATCGTTAACGTTGCGTTATGCTAATGAGCCTGAGGCTTTATTCACGATCCCAGATCCGGGGTGGGGAGTATCAAGAGGTAAAAAAGGTAGGTAAGTTTGGCTAACCAACTTTCTAAATCTTGAATTCATCATGGCCAGATTACGTGCCCAGGGGCCTCGACCTCAAGAGGGCCCCCATGTATTTTGTTGAGTCACTCAGGAATCACATATATAACAAAATGTGCAAAATTGCAGGGAATGTGCCTTTTAAACTGCAACATTTTCTTTCTGCCACATTGCAAAAAATCTTCTTTTTTTTCACCTTTATTTAACCAGGTAGGCTAGTTGAGAACAAGTTCTCATTTGCAACTGTGACGTGGCCAAGATAAAGCATAGCAGTGTGAACAGACAACACAGAGTTACACATGGAGTAAACAATTAACAAGTCAATAACACAGTAGAAAAAAAAGAGAATCTATATACATTGTGTGCAAAAGGCATGAGGAGGTAGGCAAATAATTACAATTTTGCAGATTAACACTGGAGTGATAAATGATCAGATGGTCATGTACAGGTAGAGGTATTGGTGTGCAAAAGAGCAGAAAAGTAAATAAATAAAAACAATATGGGGATGAGGTAGGTAAAATTGGGTGCGCTATTAACCGATAGACTATGTACAGCTGCAGCGATCGGTTAGCTGCTCAGATAGCAGATGTTTGAAGTTGGTGAGGGAGAAAAAAGTCTCCAACTTCAGCGATTTTTGCAATTCGTTCCAGTCACAGGCAGCAGAGAACTGGAACGAAAGGCGGCCAAATGAGGTGTTGGCTTTAGGGATGATCAGTGAGATACACGTGCTGGGGCACGTGCTACGGGTGGGTGTTGCCATCGTGACCAGTGAACTGAGATAAGGCGGAGCTTTACCTAGCATGGACTTGTAGATGACCTGGAGCCAGTGGGTCTGGCGACGAATATGTAGCGAGGGCAAGCCGACTAGAGCATACAGGTCGCAGTGGTGGGTGGTATAAGGTGCTTTAGTAACAAAATGGATGGAACTGTGATAAACTGCATCCAGTTTGCTGAGTAGAGTGTTGGAAGCTATTTTGTAGATGACATCGCCGAAGTCAAGGATCGGTAGGATAGTCAGTTTTACTAGGGTAAGTTTGGCGGCGTGAGTGAAGGAGGCTTTGTTGCGAAATAGAAAGCCAACTCTAGATTTGATTTTAGATTGGAGATGTTTGATATGAGTCTGAAAGGAGAGTTTACAGTCTAGCCAGACACCTAGGTACTTATAGATGTCCACATATTCTAGGTCGGAACCATCCAGGGTGGTGATGCTAGTCGGGCGTGCGGGTGCAGGCAGCGAACGGTTGAAAAGCATGCATTTAGTTTTACTAGCGTTTAAGAGCAGTTGGGAGGCCACGGAAGGAGTGTTGTATGGCATTGAAGCTCGGAGGTTAGATAGCACAGTGTCCAAGGACGGGCCGGAAGTATACAGAATGGTGTCGTCTGCGTAGAGGTGGATCAGGGAATCGCCCACAGCAAGAGCAACATCATTGATATATACAGAGAAAATAGTCGGCCCGAGAATTGAACCCTGTGGCACCCCCATAGAGACTGCAAGAGGACCGGACAGCATGCCCTCCGATTTGACACACTGAACTCTGTCTGCAAAGTAGTTGGTGAACCAGGCAAGGCAGTCATCAGAAAAACCGAGGCTACTGAGTCTGCCGATAAGAATATGGTGATTGACAGAGTCGAAAGCCTTGGCAAGGTCGATGAAGACGGCTGCACAGTATTGTCATTTATCGATGGTGGTTATGATATCGTTTAGTACCTTGAGCGTCGTGGCTGAGGTGCACCCGTGACCGGCTCAGAAACCAGATTGCACAGCGGAGAAGGTACGGTGAGATTCGAGATGGTCAGTGACCTGTTTGTTGACTTGGCTTTCGAAGACCTTAGATAGGCAGGGCAGGTTGGATATATGTCTGTAACAGTTTGGGTCCAGGGTGTCTCCCCCTTTGAAGAGGGGGGTGACTGCGGCAGCTTTCCAATCCTTGGGGATCTTAGACGATATGAAAGAGAGGTTGAACAGGCTGGTAATAGGGGTTGCGACAATGGCGGCAGATAGTTTCAGAAATAGAGGGTCCAGATTGTCAAGCCCAGCTGATTTGTACGGGTCCAGGTTTTGCAGCTCTTTCAGAACATCTGCTATCTGGATTTGGGTAAAGGAGAACCTGGAGAGGCTTGGGGGAGTAGCTGCGGGGGGGGCGGAGCTGTTGGCCGAGGTTGGAGTAGCCAGGAGGAAGGCATGGCCAGCCTTTGAGAAATGCTTGTTGAAGTTTTCGATAATCATGGATTTATCGGTGGTGACCGTGTTACCTAGCCTCAGTGCAGTGGGCAGCTGGGAAGAGGTGCTCTTGTTCTCCATGGACTTCACAGTGTCCCAGTACTTTTTGGAGTTGGAGCTACAGGATGCAAATTTCTGCCTGAAGAAGCTGGCCTTAGCTTTCCTGACTGACTGTGTCTATTGGTTCCTGACTTCCCTGAACAGTTGCATATCGCGGGGACTATTCGATGCTATTGCAGTCCGCCACAGGATGTTTTTGTGCTGATCGAGGGCAGTCAGGTCTGGAGTGAACCAAGGGCTATATCTGTTCTTAGTTCTGCATTTTTTGAACGGAGCATGCTTATCTAAAATGGTGAGGAAGTTACTTTTAAAGAATGACCAGGCATCCTTAACTGACGGGATGAGGTCAATGTCCTTCGAGGATACCCAGGCCAGGTCGATGAGAAAGGCCTGCTCACATGAATGTTTTAGGGAGCGTTTGACAGTGATGAGGGGTGGTCGTTTGACTGCGGATCCATAGCGGATACAGGCAATGAGGCAGTGATTGCTGAGATCCTGGTTGAAGACAGCGGAGGTGTATTTGGAGGGCCAGTTGGTCAGGATGACGTCTATGAGGGTGCGCTTGTTTACAGATTTAGGGTTGTACCTGGTGGGTTCCTTGATGATTTGTGTGAGATTGAGGGCATCTATCTTAGATTGTAGGACTGCCGGGGTGTTAACGACATCACGCTACCACGTTCCCCAAGGGCACCCCCCCCCACGCTCAACTCAAAAGATGGCGCACAGAATGCAAAAATATTCTTAGAAATATTTAACCTCCAGACATTAACAAGTCCAATAGCTCAAATGAAAGATAAACACCTTGTTCATCTACCCAGCGAGTCAGATTTCTAAAATGTTTTACGGTGAAAACATAGCACATATATATATCAAACCACCAAACACACATACAATATGTAGCCATTTTGTCAAACAAAAGATGCAATCACAAACGCAGGATTAAAAGAAAAATAATTCACTAATCTTTTGAAAATCTTCATCAGATGACAGTAATAGGACATGTTACACAGTACATTTATGTTTTTTTCAATAATATGCAATTTATATCCATAAATCTCTGTTTACATTGACGCCATGTTCAAAAAATGCTAAAATATGTCCCGAGAAATTATAGATAGCTCCGCCAGATAACAGCAATCCACATCATAAACTTTGACTAAATATACATGTTCTACATATAGTTAGAAAGATACACTGCTTCTTAATGCAACCGCTGTGTTACATTTATTTTTAACGTTACAGAATTCGTTCACTAGGCAATAATCTGAGGCGGCGCTCAGACGTAAGCAATATTTCTCCACTATGTTGGAGTCAACAGAAATACAAAATTACAACATAAATATTCCCTTACCTTTGATGGTCTTCGATCAGAATGTAGTGGAAGGAGTCATACTTACCCAATACATCGTTTGGTTGTGTGTCTTTGTATTAGCATATGCTAACAGCTTCAGCTGAAATGCACCCAAAATGACTTCTGGTCCCGCACAGTTGCGCATCAAAACTTCAAAATTACATATTATATGTCGACTAAACTGGTCAAACTAAGTGCAGAATCAAGCTTTAGGATGTTATTAACGTACAAAACAATTGGTGATTCGACCGAAAGAACGCAACTCTTCTCAGACGACCTGGAACAAAGGAATCACCTGTATACAATTGCGCCAGGACGCACAGCTATTTTCTCATGACACTTCAGTATTTTGCCTGCCAACGGGTCAAAGCTCTTTTCTCCATTACTCGCTCTATTGAAAGAACACATCCCGCCGAAGACAGAGAAACTGATCCCAGATCCGTAGCTGGTTGGGAAGGGTGGGGGCGATAACGTCAAAGTTGGCACAACTTTCCTGATGAGAGAGAGAGTTTGTGAGAATGGCTGCCCTGTGAGTTCTGCTTTACATACAGACATAATTTGAACGGTTTTAGAAGCTTTAGAGTGTTTTCTATTCAATAATTATTATTATATGCATATATTAGCAATTTTGGACAGATTTTTTTTCTGTTTACTATGGGCATGCAATTCCTCCAAAGGGGGCAGTATTGTCCTGAGCCTTAACAGGTTTTAAGCATATCCCAGTTTAGGCCACCTAACAGAACAAACTCTGAAGCTAGATGGGGGCGATCAATTCACAAATGGTGTCCAGGGCACAGCTGGGAGCTGAGGGGGGTCGGTAGCAGGTGACAACAGTGAGAGACTTATTTCTGGAGAGAGTAATTTTTAAAATTAGTAGTTCGAACTGTTTGGGTATGGACCTGGAAAGTATGACATTACTTTGCAGGCTAACTCCTCCCCCTTTGGCAGTTCTATCTTGACGGAAAATGTTGTAGTTGGGTATGGAAATCTCAGAATTTTTGGTCGCCTTCCTGAACAAGGATTCAGACACGGCAAGGACATCAGGGTTAGCAGAGTGTGCTAAAGCAGTGAGTAAAACAAACTTAGGGAGGAGGCTTCTGATGTTGACATGCATGAAACCAAGGCTTTTTCGATCACAGAAGTCAACAAATGAGGGTTCCCGGGGACATGCAGGGCCTGGGTTTACCTCCACATCACCCGCGGAACAGAGGAGGAGTAGTATGAGGGTGCGGCTAAAGGCTATAAAAACTGGTCGCCTAGAGTGTTGGGGACAGAGAATAAAAGGAGCAGATTTCTGGGCATGGTAGAATATATTCAGGGCATAATGCGCAGACAGGGGTATGGTGGGGTGCGGGTACAGCGGAGTTAAGCCCAGGCACTGGGTGATGATGAGAGAGGTTGCATCTCTGGACATGCTGGTTGTAATGGATGAGGTCACCGCATGTGTGGGAGGTGGGACAAAGGAGGTATCAGGGGTATGAAGAGTGGAACTAGGGGCTCCACTGTAAACTAAAACAATGATAACTAACCTGAACAACACTATACAAGGCATATTGACATTTGAGAGAGACATACAGAGAGGCATACAGTAAGCACAGGTGTTGTTTGGGAGAGCTAGCTAAAACAGTAGGTGAGACAACAACAGCTAATCAGCTAGCACAACAACTGCAGGTAAAATGGCGTTGACTAGGCAGAGAGGGTCGGATTAACTACACACAGAGCCTGAGTGCGGCTGGGGCCGACAGATAAAACATAAACAAGTAGAATGGAGTACCGTGATTAATGGACAGTCCAGCAGGCATCAGCTATGTAGCCAAGTGATCACAGTGTCCAGGGGGCAGCGGTGGATGGGACAGGGAAGCTTGACCGGTGAGTATTATCCAGGCTAAAAAAACTGCCTTGCTGTGCAGAAGGTAAAAGCCGCTTGCACTGACTAACAATGACTAAATAGCTTGTAGCTGGTTATCTTCTGGAGGTTCTTGAATGTGTTCTAAAAATTTAAAATAATAGCGATTCCGTATCACATTGGGTGAGGCAGGTTACCGGAAGGTACAATCAAATTAAAAATCGAAAAGAGATTGAAAGTAAATATGGGTCCACTGAGTGGTTGGGCTGGCTGGGGACGCGGCGATTCAGACAGTTAGCAGGCCTGTGCTGACAGTTAGTAGGCCGGGGCTAAACAAGCTAGCAGTTAGCAGGCCGAATTAGCAAGCAAGCAGATAGCAAGGGCTAGAAAGTTAGCCTTTGGGGGACGTCGCGATGTGGTTAAGACTGTTTATGCCTCTTCATGCGGTGACATCGATAGACAGGTCGTGAGTCCGGATATTGTATCCCAGGAGTATGCTTCGGTGGTAGCACAGGAGCTCTGGCCGGGCTAGCTTCAAGCTAAGTGGATGGAAACGCTAGCCAGGAGTAGTCATCCGGGGTTGCGGTTAGCTAGTTGTGAAGATCCAGATGAAAATGTTCCGTTTGCGGTTGGAATCCGGGGATAAAATTAATAGGGCCGTTATGCTCTGGTTAGACTCGCGTTGTTCGAACTGGCGAGAGCTTTCCGAGCTAAAGGTTAGCTGATGACCGCTAGCAACGGTTTGCTGACTGATAGCTGGTAGTTAGCTGGCTAGCTTAAGTTGAGGGGTTCCAGATCCGAAGTAAATATAAATACTTTAGAAAAAAAAGCAGATTCACGCTACATTGGGTGAGGCGGGTTGCAGGAGAGTATTTAGATGTTGAGGTTTAGCAAAATGTTTTGAAAGATATGCGAAGAAATATATGTAAAAGAAGTTATATATACAAGGGACACGACACGACAAGACGTCTGACTGCTACGCCATCTTGGAACTTGAGTTGCAGGAAATGAAATGCACTCCCTGCTGAGAAGAGGGTTTTGAACCGTTTAGGGTCACATGGGCCGCAATGTGGAGGTTTGTTACCATGCAGATAAATGACAATATCCATCCGGACCTGCTTTGCCACCTGGAACATTTGTGTGACCGGACCTTCTCAAATAGTACTTCAGTACATCAACCGTGTATACTAAAGATAGATTGTCCAACTTCTCATCATTGAGACAAATAATGTGTCAACATCAATCATTCTCATTGTCTAAAGTTTGGTTAAGGTTTTATACCACTCATAACATGACAAATGAATGGGGATGGGGACATGTTAGGCCATAAAGTACTATCTTATCATCAGTGAGAAGAAACTGAATAACATCATGGAATTCTAGTTGCTATTCATATCCTGATAAATGACTGCACAGATGAATCATTCTTATCAAGTAAGGTAAGCCTTTACCATGGAGTCCTTGGAGACTAGAAGACCAGATGTAGCTCCATAAAAGCTTGTACTCATACTACATTCATTTGACTTTTTAATGGGAAAAGTTTAATATTATCAAGAAACTGTGTAAGTGGGCTTCCCCTTCATTAAAATACAACCGCACATTCAGAAACGACTTGACCTGTCAGTCTTCAAGGCAACTTCCTGCATTGATTTTATTTAATGCCTTTAAACCCAGAGACACAATATCACACGATAAAGCAATGCAAAATATGTTGGGTTTCTTTGTAGGTCTTTTAAGACCCACATTCCAGCCTCTTTCCAACTTCATCAGGGTATATTTAAACTGATTTGAATATAGATATAGAGAAAATTCACAAGCACTCTAATAGCGAAATAGGCGAAATGGGCAAACTGGGGAACAAGAGATGCAAATTGGGATGATTGAAAGAAAGAAGCAAAGAGGAAGTTGCAACTCTGAAGGCCCAATGCTACACTCTTTCTGTGCACCTCAAAGGGAATAGAGATGCATAATACCCTAAAAGCATGAAAAGGGACTATTCCTTAGCAAGTATACACACGCACACACACACATACACAATAAAGTTAAAGTTGAAAGCCACTTGAATGTAAGCTGCTCCCCTTTACCTCACCACTTGTTTGTATTATCAGGTTTACAGGGGAATTTAAATGGGGTGTCTGAGATAGTCTCAAAGTTACCCTTGAAGGGGGTAAACAGATTTCACTTCAGTCAAGTCAACTTTCCCCGGTGGCATGCACACACATCTAAATTATCCCTAGCAGTCCCAGACCAACGAGGTCTGTAGACACAGGTACCTAATGCCGGGCTCAGTCTAGACACAAATAAATACACAGTGGAGACCCTTTCCATATCCATGGTCACTCAAGGCTGCAAATGCGCACCTTTTTCAGCAATATTTTCAGGATTGATGTTCTCTCTTACTTGCAACAAACACTGCCAAAATGGTTGGAAGAGAGAAGATGTGGAGTGAACACATCTTCTCTCCTCCACCCATTTTGGCACTGTTTGTGAATGTTCTTCCTCTCCTCCTCTTCCGCTTCCTTCTTAATTGGGGGCTCGTCTCCTCTGGTGTCACACTTGGTAAATAATGAGCGAATGAAGAGGGCTGCCTAGTTAGTACCAGAGTCAGGCAACAAGTTTGCCATCAGCAGTCTGTACAGTAAATTAGTCTTCCAGATGGCTTGATTAAAGCCACCATGCCCATCATTCATCAAAATTAGCATCAGTTAAAATCCTGCTGTTTCCAATGGACTTTTAATGTGTTGGCCTGCTCCCTCTGATATCCGTCCATCATGACCTCCCCTTTTCCCCAGGCTGACAATGTGAGAGCTCTGTTCTACCCAGAGGTTCCTATGGTCTATTCTGAAGACAGTTATGGCACTCGGTCTGTCTCGCAAAATGTCACCCGAATGATTGATACTGAAGTCATTATGTTTTGGGTTTACTTTCCAACTCGAGTGGGAAGTTTTGTTTTTTATTTCTAAAGAAGTGAGAGTGATTACACTATAACGGAAATTATGACAAGCATCTGCTGAGGAGTTGAGAGTTGATTGTCAAAATGATTGATTAGGTAAAGGTAAAGGTAAAGAAAATGTGTTCAACTCTAACTTTGGTCACTTTGCTAATTTATGAATTTATAATTTATGAAACAAATTGTCACGCCTGCTCCCGCTCTTCCCCCCTGGCGCACTTGGGCCCCAGGCTCCCCAGCATTACGCACTCCTGCCACCATCATTTAACATACCTGGCTTTCCCCGTCACGTGCATCAGCGATTATTGGACTCAATCACCTCTGTCATTACCTCCCCTAAATATTTCTGTTCCCCCGCTCTGTTTTCTGCTCCAGCATTGATTGTCATATGTCCTTCTTTACCCATGTACTGACGCTGTTCCTGTCGTGTTCCTTGTCTGTTCCGATTAAATGTTTGATTCCACGTACCTTCTTCTCTTCTCCAGTGTCGGTCCTTACAGAATGCGGAAGCCACCAAGCGAAGCATCGGGAAGTGCTGGCTTTCCGGTTGGTGGTGACGTTGGATCCAGGGGCCGCCACCGATGGAACCGGGGGTGCCTTAGCCAGCTCATCGGGCTGTCACACCTAGGGTTGCACATTTTGGGGACTATTCAGAGGTGGAAACTTTCCGTGTGAATTCATTGGAATATATGGGAATTAACGGGAATATATGGGAATGAATGGAAATCAATGCAAATGAATATTAATACCATTTAAATGTAGATGGTTTTTGCATTGGATATATTTACCATATCATATGGAGACAGAAATATAAACCTTTTACCTTATCATAAGTAGACATAATTGTAAATTATTAAATCCTTCCAATCGAAAAAAAAACAATTTAGCTACAAATTGAACTTTAATTAAATGAGTTGACTCTTCACATTGGATGATTTCACTGAACAACAAAATAATATTGAATGAACCCCAATGATCCATCGCATCTCCCAAAAGTGTTTTCAACATACATCTGTGAAATGATAGTCTAGAAAATAAAGCTTTGGTTGTCTTCCTCTCAGGCTTCCATGTCTTCTCCCTGGACCTCCTCAATGCCCACCTCTTGAACATCAGACTCTAAGGCCTCATCTTCACTGTCACTTTCCAACCTTCTCTAAGATGGCTTGTTGTCAGGCTCAAAAAGCCTAAAACTTGTCCAGATGGCCACAAATCTTTTGACCCTTGTATTGGTCAGCCTGTTGCGTGCTTTGGTGTGTGTGTGTGTTCCTAAACAAGGACCAGCTGTGCTTTGAGGTGGCTGATGTTGGTGGAATTTGGAGGATAATGGAGACAACAGGGGAAAGTGCCTCAGACCCACAAAGTCCCTTCCACCAGGTGGCTGATGAGATATATTGGCACGACTGCCATATTGCATCTCCATCCCAAAGCCCTTGCTTGGAAGTGTCCATCGCCAGACTGCCAAGAACCTTGCTCTCATCAAGGCCAAGTTAGTGAAACATGGTAGTGATGACACCATAGGCCTTGTTGATCTCTGCTCCAGACAGGATGCTCTTGCCAGCATACCCGGGGTCCGACATGTACGCTGAGCCATGTATGGGCCTCAGGCAGAAATCGTGACACTTTTTGATGTATTTCAGAACTGCAGTTTCCTCTGCTTGGAGCAACAAGTGAAGTTGGCAGGGCAGTACAGATTTCTACTCTAACATCTGCAAGCAAAGTCTGAACATCAGAGAGAATGGCATTGTCTCCCTCAGTCCGTGCAATGTCTACTACTATAGGTTTCAGGAGTTTCAGGCTGCTTACCACTCTCTCCCAAAATACAGTTGAAGTCGGAAGATTACATACACTTAGGTTGGAGACATTAAAACTCATTTTTCAACCACTCCACAAATTTCTTGTTAACAAACTATAGTTTTCGCAAGACGGTTAGAACATCTCCTTTGTGCATGACACAAGAAATTGTTCCAACAATTGGTTACAGACAGATTATTTCACTTATAATTCACTGTATCACAATTCCAGTGGGTCTGATGTTTACATACACTTGACTGTGCATCTTCTTGATACTACCCATCCCGGATCTGGGAGCGTAATTATCACCTGAAATGAATTAGCATAACGCAGCGGGCATAAATATCCCTAGAAAATGTTCCTATTCATGAAAATCACAAATTAAATATATTGCGACACAGCTTAGCCTTTTGTTAATCACACTGTCATCTCAGATTTTCAAAATATGCTTTACAGCCAACGCTAGACAAGCATTTGTGTAAGTTTATCATAGCCTAGTATAGCATTATGCCCTGCTAGCATCAGGCAACATTTTCACGAAAATAAGAAAAGCAATCAAATCAAATAATTGACCTTTGAAGAACTTCGGATGTTTTCACTCACGAGACTCCCAGTTAGATAGCAAATGTTCCTTTTTTCCAAAAATATTATTTTTGTAGGCGAAATAGCTCCGTTTGTTCTTCACGTTTGGCTGAGAAATCGACTGAAAAATGCTATCACTACAACGCCAAACTTTTTTCCAAATTAGCTCCATAATATCGACAGAAACATGGCAAACGTTGTTTAGAATCAATCCTCAAGGTGTTTTTCACATATCTATTCGATAATATATCCACCGGGACAATTGGTTTCTCATTAGAAGCGATTGGAATAATGGCTACCTCTGTACTTTACGCAGGATTTTCTGCGGAAGCCATCATGTAAACACTTTCTTAATGTGGTCTCTTACGGCTTTTCTTCAACATGAATGCGTAAAAATACGTCACAATGCTGTAGACACCTTGGGGAATACGTAGAAAGCGAAAGCTTATTTGTAGCCCATTCCAAGCCATATAAGGATTCATTGGCATGCAGCGCTTTCAAAATATGGGGCACTTCCTGATTGGATTTGTATCTGGGTTTCGCCTGTAACATCAGTTCTGTTGCACTCACAGACAATATCTTTGCAGTTTTGGAAATGTTAGAGTGTTTCCTATCCAAAGCTGTCAATTATATGCATAGTCGAGCATCTTTGTCGTGACAAAATATCCTGTTTAAAATGGGAACATTTTCTATACAAAAATGAAAATACTGCCCCCTAGTCACAAAAAACGGCTTGGAAAATTCCAGAAATTGATGTAATGGCTTTAGAAGCTTCTGTTAGGCTAATTGACATAATTTGAGTCAATTGGAGGTGTACCTGTGGATGTATTTCAAGGCCTACCTTCAAACTCAGTGCCTCTTCGCTTGACATCATGGGAGAATCAAAAGAAATCAGCCAAAAATTCAGAAAAAAATGGTAGACCTCCACAAGTCTGGTTCATCCTTGGGAGCAATTTCCAAATGCCAGAAGGTACCATGTTCATCTGTACAAACAATAGTACGTAAGTATAAACACCATGGGACCACACAGGCATCACACTGCTCAGGATGGAGACGTGTTCTGTCTCCTAGAGATAAACGTACTTTGGTGCGAAAAGTGCAAATCAATCCCAGAACAACAGCAAAGGACTTTATGAAGATGCTGGAGGGAACAGGTACAAAAGTATCTATATCCAAAGTAAAACAAGTCCTATATCGACATGAACTGAAAGGCCGCTCAGCAATAAAGATGCCACTGTTCCAAAAGCACCATAAAAAAAGCCAGACTACGGTTTGCAACTGCACATGGGGACAAAGATTCTACTTTTTGGAGAAATGTCCTCTGGGCTGATGAAACAGAAATAGAACTATTTGGCCATAATGACCATCGCTATGTTTGGAGGAAAAATGGGGAGGCTTGCAAGCCGAACACACCATCCCAACCGTGAAGCACGGGGATGGCAGCATCATGTTGTGGGGGTGCTTTGCTGGAGGAGAGACTGATGCACTTCACAAAATAGATGGCTTCATGGGAAAGGAAAATTGTGTGGATATATTGAAGAAACATCTCAAGACATCAGTCAGGAAGTCAAAGCTTGGTCACAAATGGGTCTATCAAATGCACAATGACCCCAAGCATACCTCCAAAGTTGTAGAAAATGGCTTAAGGAAAGTCAGGGTGTTTGAGTGGCCATCACAAAACCCTGACCTCAATACTACAGAAGATTTGTGGGCAGAACTGAAAAAGCGTGTGCGAGCAAGGAGGCCTACAAACCTGACTCAGTTACACCAGATCTGTCAGGAGGAATGGGCTAAAATTCACCCAACTTATTGTTGGAAGCTTGTGGAAGGCTACCCAAAACGATTGACCCAAGTTAAATAACGTAAAGGCAATGCTACCAAATACTAATTGAGTGTATGTAAACTTCTGACCCACTGGGAATGTGATGAAATAAATACAAGCTGAAATAAATCATTCTCTCTACTATAATTCTGACATTTCACATTCTTACAATAAAGTGGTGATAATAACTAACCTAAGGACAGGGAAGTTTTACTCATATTAAATGTCAGCAATTGCAAAAAATTGAGTTTAAATGTATTTGGCTAAGGTGTATGTAAACTTCCAACTTCAACTGTACAACTGATCCTCTTGATGGGGCTGTCCATATCGGCAGACTGTGATATGGGCATTTCTTGGAGACTCCTTCCCCTCCAGGAGTCTGTCAAACATGATAACAACATCACCCCAAAATGTGTTGCTGGGCAGCTTCACTGTGGTGCTATTATTCTTCTCACTTTGCTTGGTGAGGTAGATTGCTGCTATAACTTCATGACCCTTCACATGCCTAACCATTTCCTTGGCTCTCTTGTAGAGTGTATCCATTGTTTTCAGTGCCATGATGTCCTTGAGGAGCAGATTCAATGCATGAGCAGCACAGCCAATGGGTTTGAGGTGAGGGTAGGACTCCTGCACTTTAGACCAAGTAACCTTCATGTTCGCAGCATTTTCTGTCACTAATGCAAATACCTTCTGTGGTCCAAGGTCATTGATGACTTCCTTCAGCTCATCTGCAATGTAGAGACCGGTGTGTCTGTTGTCCCTTGTGTCTGTGCTCTTGTAGAATACTGGCTGAGGGGTGGAGATGGTGAAGTTAATTATTCCTTGCCCACGAACATTCAACCTCCCGTCAGAGATGATTGCAATGTAGTCTGCTTTCTCTATGATTTGCTTGACCTTCACTTCAACTCGTTTTAACTCTGCATCCAGGAAATGAGTAGATATAGCATGTCTGGTAGGAGGGGTGTATGCTGGGCGGAGAACATTCAGAAATCTCTTCCAATACACATTGCCTGTGAGCATCAGAGGTGAACCAGTTGCATACACAGCTCGAGCAAGACATTCATCAGCATTTCTCTGACTACGTTCCTCCATTGAGTCAAAAAAACGTCTGATTCCAGGAGGACAATGAACTGTTGCTATCGATAAGGTGTCTGATTCATCATTTACACCTCGACGAGAAGTAGAGGGACTTTAGTCAGAGGTGGCTTGTTGTGAGCGCTGAGGGAACTTTATGCAGTTGGCCAGATGATTCTGCATCTTTGTTGCATTCCTCACATATGATTTGGCACTGTCACTTTCTGACCTTTATTTCCTTTGTTTTGTATTCATTATTTAGTATGGTCAGTGCGTGAGTTGGGGTGGGCAGTCTATGTTTGATTTTCTATGATTTGGGGATTTCTATGTTTCGGCCTAGTATGGTTCTCAATCAGAGGCAGGTGTCATTAGTTGTCTATGATTGAGAATCATACTTCGGTAGCCTGGGTTGCTTGTGGGTGATTGTCTATGTTAGTTGCTTGTGTCAGCACAGTCCTTATGATAGCTTCACGGTATTTATTTGGTTATTGTTTTGTATTCAGTGTTCAGTTCTTTCTTTAATTAAACATTCATCACGAACACATACCACGCCGCATTTTGGTCCTCTGATCCTTCTCGTTTCTCCTCTTCAGATGAAGAGAAGGAAGATCATGACAGGCACAGTATTTTCAAATGTACACAGCTTTTCCTTCTACATTAGCTTCAGTAAAATCAGATAGTACCCATGGAATTTTCCTGTAAAGATTAGAAAGAAATTAAGAATACAATTTCAGGTACAGATAAATAGTTAAGCAGTTAGATTTAACAACTCATTTGTAAGATAAATGTTTTAACCTTTTCACACATACCAACACATGGGTGTGATCATTCTACAGTGATCCCTGTAGCATACGATCAAACCAGTGTGATTAGAATGCTTATTTATAATGCTTATTTAGAACAGTCAGTCTCGGATGATGCATCAATCAGCATTTGATCAGCCATACTGTTTTTTCAGAAACATTTTGCACAAACACTGTCCTTACAAAGTTATGTCCAGAATGTGAGCAGTTTATTTTTGGATGCAATGTTCAGACATTCACAGAAGTATCTACAGCATAACACAATCATGCAAACCGGAAAAAATGTAGGCTACATTTGTCTTAGAGCTAACTGAGGAAAGATTGACATAACACAAGCGGTCATGTATAACTCTTTGTATAACAATCAACTGACATTAACTACGATATGAATTAGCTAATAGAAATTACTATTTATATTTAATCGCATCATGGGTGAGCTCACCATTGATCGAAATAATTGAGTAAACCACTCTAGAAATCGAAAGTAATCCGACGATGGCTGCCATGCTTTTGTTTCTCACAGAAACCAAAGATAAGAGAAGCCAAGATGAGTTTGGTTTGTTTATAGTATGCATGTTGAAGGGGGTGTGTCGTCTACCATCGTTCACATCCCACCATTCATTTCCAGAAGTTCTCAAAAAATGAATGAACCCTTACTCATCTCACTTTGTTATAAAATCTTTGGTCCAACAGATATGTGTATGCGTAACCCAGAATGCATTATGTCAATAAACATGGCTCCACACACAGCTGGAATTAGTTTAGCTCATCATAATCAGTACTACCTTCAAAAAAGTATTTTACAAACATAAATGTGTGCCTGCAATCCATCCAAGAACCGGAAACCATGATTTGTCATCGGTAAACGTGAATAAGACAGCAAATATATAATTAATTACCACACAAAACATTTATTGATACAAGTGGTGCGTGCTGGTAGTCAATCACGTAACCTCTCACTCCCACTCTGAGCCGTTCAGTGGTTGTCACGTTCGTTGAATGGAGGAGACCAAGGTGCAGCTTGATACATTCTTCTTTAATGAAACGAAGAAACTTACAAAACAACAAAACGAATGTGCCGCTAGACATAAACAAGTGCTGATACAGGCAACTAACCATAGGCAATAACCCACGAAATACCCAAGGAGTATAGCTGCCTAAATAGGGTTCCTAATCAGAGACAACGATAAACAGCTGCCTCTAATTGAGAACCAATCCCCCCAAAGGGAACCCCCCCCCCCCCAAAAGGTCCTCCCTCCTATATGGGAGGGTCTGGGTGGACATAACTCCGAGGTGGCGTTTCTGGCTCGGGACGTGGACCCCGCTCCACTTCTGACTCGTCCCACTTACTTAATGTCTCTGGAGCGGGAACCCTCACATCCGACCACGGACTAGAGGATGCCACGGACTGATGGTCGAGTCTGGAGTGAGTGGCGGATCCGGACTGGAGGGGGACTCTGGCGGATCCGGAATGGAGGGGGACTCTGGCGGATCCGGACTGGAGGGGGACTCTGGCGGATCCGGACTGGAGGGGGACTCTGGCGGATCCGGACTGGAGGGGGACTCTGGCGGATCCGGACTGGTGGGGGACTCTGGCGGATCCGTGTGGTAGGTTCCGGACTGCGACCCGTCGTGGTAGGTTCCGGACTGCGACCCGTCGTAGGAAGTTTCCGGTCTGCAGCCGGTCGTAGGAGGTTCCGGTCTGCGGCCGGTCGTAGAGGTTCCGGTCTGTAGACTGTCACCAGACGCTCTGGACTGGGTACTGTCGCCGGACGCTCTGGACTGGGTACTGTCGCCGGACGCTCTGGACTGGGTACTGTCGCCGGACGCTCTGGACTGGCGAGGCACACTGTAGGCCTGGTGCGTGGTGCCGGCACTGGTGGTACCAGGCTGGGGACACGCACGTCAGGGCGAGTGCGAGGAGCAGGAACAGGGAGTACAGGAGTGCCGAGGCGCATTATAGGCCTGATGCGTGGGGCATGCACTGGTGGTACCGGGCTGGGGACACGCACGTCAGGGCGAGTGCGAGGAGCAGGAACAGGGAGTACTGGACTGCCGAGGCGCACTATAGGCCTGATGCGTGGGGCATGCACTGGTGGTACCGGGCTGGGGACACACACCTAGGGTGAGTGCGAGGAGCAGGAACAGGGAGTACTGGACCCTGGAGATGCACTGGAGGCCTGGTGCATGGTACCGGCACTGGTGTTACCGGGCTGAGGACACGCACCTCAGGGCAAGTGCGGGGAGGAGGAACAGGGCGTACAGGGCTCTGGAGACGCACAGGAAGTCTGGTGCGTGGTGTTGGCACTGGTGGTACTGGGCTGGGGACATGCACCGTACTGGGCTGTGAGGCGTACTGGAGGTCTGGAGTGTAGAGCTGACACAACCCGTCCTGGCTGGATGTTTATACTTGCCCTGCAAATGCAGGGCGCTGGCACAGGATGCACAGGCCTGAGAAGACTCACAGTACGCAGAGCCGGTGCAGGATATCCTGGTCCATGGAGGTATACTGGAGACCAGGAGCGCTGAGCCGGCACCCTCCTTCCTGGCTGGATGCCCATTCTAGCACCGGGCTAGAAATGCACTGGAGACACCGTGAGGTCCACCGCATAACTCGGTGCCAGACCAGTAACGCTTTGCACGAGGAGTTGGCTTAGGTCTCCTACCAGACTCAGCCAATCTCCTCATGTGCCCCTTCCAAAAAAAATCTTGGGGCTGCCTCTCTGGCTTCCATGCTAGCCATGTACCCTCGTCGCCGTTCCTCCATTCTCCTGTATCCCTCCTCGCACTGTTCCATAGAATCCCAAGCGGGCTCTGGTACTCTCCCTGGATCGATCACCTCTCTATCTCCTCCCAGGTTGTTACCCACTCATCCTTCTCCCGGGTACATTCTTCCACAAAGCGCTGTTCCTCCTTTTCACACTGCTTGGTCCTTGTTTGGTGGGTTATTCTGTCACGTTCATTGTATGGAGGAGACCAAGGCGCAGCGTGATGTGAATACATTCTTCTTTAATAATGAAACAAAGAAACATAACGAACGTGACGTTATACATAAACAAGTGCTGACACACAAAAACACATACATCACTCATGTCACACCCTGACCTAAACAAAATAATAAAGAAAACAAGAATACTATGGTCAGGGCGTGACAGTGTTGTTGTTTATGTATGTAGCTAGTGAGCTAAGCTGTAGCATTAGCAATATCTTTCAAAAGGAGACAACTCACAAATACGGAAATTCTGGAGCTTTTTTAAAATTCTGACAATGAGTCTGAGTATGAAAGTCAGGAATCAGATTCTGATAGTGAGGAGCTGCCCCACACCCTTGTAGCCATTGAGAACCCTGAATCTGAGGACCCCCTTGTTCACTGACGAAGTCCCAGGTCCTTTTGAAGATGCTGGTGGTGATTGAGGCCGCCAGCCATTTCACCCCTCCTGGCCCTGCTGTTTATTTGATGAGTCCCATTCTTGAGTGCAACGCCCCTTTCCATTTCCATCTGAGGCAGAGTACTTCAAGTTGTTTCTGACAAAGGAGCTGGTGGGAGACATAGTAAAGGAGACCAATTGCTATGCCTTGGAGCTAAGAGTGGGGGGGAAACTCGCTAAATGAGTGACAACCACAATTAGTGAAATGTATACCTTCCTGGTGACAGTCCTTCTCATGGGGATAGTAAAGAAGAACTCCCGAAGAAAATACTGGGGCACAGATCCTATGTTTGCAACTCCCTTCTTTGCCACCCTCTTTTCCAATACTGCTTCCTAGTTCTGCTACGGTGCCTACATTTCATCAACAATGCTCCTACCATCCTAAATGGCAAGTAAGAAATGTTCTTACCAGCCTGACATCAGCATTTGGTTGGGTCTTTGTGCCATACAAGGACCTATGCATTGATGAGTCCCTGATGTTATGGAAAGGTAGGCTGGCATTCCATCAATATATTCCCTCCAAAAGGCACAGGTTTGGGGTCAAGTTCTTGGTCATGTGCGACAGGGTCCACCACTGACATCCAACATTATGAGGGGCTTCGGATGTCCGGGTCCACGGTGATGACCAGGCTGGCTCCTCATCTCGGCAAGGGGCATGTGGACAATGTGGTACAGCAGTCCCACACTCTTCCAGCATCTGCTCTCCAACAGCACAGGGGCCTGTGGCACAGTCAGGTTGAACAGGAAGGGGATTTTTTAATTTTTTAATTTAACCTTTATTTAACCAGGCAAGTCAGTTAAGAACAAATTCTTATTTTCAATGACGGCCTGGGAACAGTGGGTTAACTGCCTGTTCAGGGGCAGAACGACAGATTCGCAACCTTCCGGTTACTAGTCCAACACTCTAACCACAAGGCTACCCTGCCGCCCCAAATGCCGGGATACCGGCATTCGGATGCAGGAAGATGCAGAGAGGGGAGGTGGAGTTCAAGGAGAACAGTCAACAGCTGGCAGTAAAGTGGCATGACAAACAAGACATCCATGTCCTCTCCACTGTCCAAACAGCAACCATGTTGGCCACAGGGAAGGTGGACCACCTGGCGGGAGAGAGAGAAATCAAACCAGACTGTGTGCTTGACTATAACATCAAAATGGGGGCAGTGGATAAGGCATGCATGATAAACAGCTTTGTGGAATGCACTTGGAAAACAACCAAGTGGTATGAGAAGATATTTTGCCATCTGATCGACACTGCTGCCCTCAATGGCCACATAGTTCACCACCAACTAACAGGCGAGATGATTACCGAACAAGGTATTTTTGTAATTGGACGTACAGTTCACATAAAAATCACATGCAGTTCCATTATGCAATTATAGTGACAGTATCTCACCCACCTACCCACTGCCTCATCCTCTCCCTTCCCTCATCCTCCCCACTCCCTCGCCCTCATAGGTATAATAATTACCTACCAAAAGCACAAAGAGAACCTCATGAGCGAGCTGCTGGAGGTGCACCACACCCTTCTGTGCTCATCCACTGGGGGTCGTCCTGCTACGGACAATCCCCTACGCCTCACTGCACAGCATTTTCCATGCAAAGTCCCTCTAACTGCTGCTCAAGGTAGTTGCACAGGGAGGCACTGCAAAGTCTGCCTATCTGGCACCAGGATAAGTAAGCAGAGGAAGTAAGCAGAGGAAGACAAAATACACGTGTTTAGCTTGTGATACCTCTATGTGCTTCACCATGCTTTGGGCAGTATCATATGCTCAAGCACAATTGAGCACATCTGCAGCAATTGGTGACTGACTGACCTGACAGGTGACCTGCCATGATACTATGCCTTTAGAGGTGGGGGGTGGAAATGCAGTTGCTGTTCAGTCACTGCATGAATATGAAATATGGTTATGCATATTCCATTTTTTTTCCTCACGTAAAACAAGTTGTTGTTGAACCAACCACCACCAATACTGCAATAAGATAGACAACTATTACATATTGGCCTATGTGTTTTCTTGCTGTGTTTTCATCCAGTGAAACTGTTAAGGAGTGTACACTAGCATACAAAAACCTCGCTCTTCAGCTCCAAACATGTCCAGTTATGATATTGACAAATAATGTTTGTGGTTTCTGAAAGAACAGAATAAAGAGGAATGATTAGTAATTTGAATACAATGTTAGGATATAGCAACAAAACAATATTACAAAGAAGTAACATAATAAACACTGCTATAAAAATAATATATTACATTGACAAAATCACAAATTTGTAACGGTTTTCTTGTGTCGAAGGAGAGGCGGACCAAAATGCAGCGTGGTTATTATTCATGGTTCTTTAATAAAGAAACTATACATGAATAGACTAACAAAACCAAGACACGTGGAAAAACCAAACCAGCCCTATCTGGTGCGAACACAGAGACAGGAACAATCACCCACAAACCCCAACACCAAACAGGCTACCTAAATATGGTTTCCAATCAGAGACAATGACTAACACCTGCCTCTGATTGAGAACCATATCAGGCCAAACACAGAAACAGACAAACTAGACACACAACATAAAATGCCCACTCAGATCACACCCTGACCAAACAAAACATAGAAACATACAAAGCAAACTATGGTCAGGGTGTGACAAAATTTGAGATAACAGCAAGAAACAGTAACTGTTGAGCTCCACAAGGGGCAAAGCAGGGCTGAACAGAGCTATGATAAATAGGCCAAATGAAAACAAACAATGGTCATATCATTTTTATTTTATTGAACCTTTATTTAACTAGGCAAGTAATTTAACAACAAATTATTATTTACAATGACGGCCTACACTGGCCAAACTCGGACGATGCTAGGCCAATTGTGCACCGCCCTATGGGACACCCAATCACAGTCAGTTGTGATACAGCCTGGATTCGAATCAGGGTGTCTGTAGTGATGCCTCTACACTGAGATGCAGTGCCGTAGACCACTGCACCACTTGGGAGTCATAAGGGCAGGTTAGCTTCAACATACAACACAACATAATACTTCTCTGACACAATTAGCATTGTTTTACAGAGCTGACAGAAGAACGTAGCTAGCAACTTTCTATGAATGAATAAGGAGACGGAACACACCTCAATTCAAACTGTTCTTAGAAAATAAAAACTTGCTAGAAAATCATTTGAAATTGACAAGTTGAAACTGCCTATAAATAAAAACAGGCTGTGTGCCTTGGTTTGAGAGTAGCATGGATTAAATGTACTGCTGTGTAGCAGTCACATTCTGGGATGGAGAGAACGTTCTAACATCACGCGGATAACAAAACTCACTCTGGGGCGACCTTTAGAGATATTTGGAACTCACATAGGAAAGGGTTCAAATTAAACATGTATGGAAACAGGTGAATTAACACTCCTCAGTAGTAGGCTCAAGCTAACTAGCAGAAATTGTTAAAAGGTAGAAATTATTTAAACACACTTTGCTTTCGGCTACTACCTACTAGTTAGCAAACAATCATGTATGTCTTATAAAATATATTCACCCCATCCAGTATTGTAATCAAAACTTACCAGAAAGCATGTAGTCCTTGTCTCAGACAGTGTAGTAGTGTGTGCTCAATAGCATCTCATTAATGTGCAAGATCTGCTTCTCAACTCCAACCTTTGTCCTTACACAAATAAAATGTGACTTATGGATACATTTTCTGTCTTCTTCCAAAATTGAGGGTAGCAGTGACTTACACATAATACCACATAATGTCAAAGTGGATTGATATTATTAAAATGTTTAAAGAATGTATAAAAAATGAAATGCTGAAATGTCTTGAGTCAATACATACTCAACCCCTTTGTTATGGCAAGTCTAAATTATTTCAGGAGTAAAAATGTGCTTAACGAGTCACATAATAAGTAGCATGGACATTATTTTTTTAATGACTACCTCATCTCTGTACTAAACACATACAATTATCTGTAAGGTCGCTCAGTCGAGCGGTTGAATTTAAAGCATAGATTCAACCACAAAGACCAGAGCAGTTTTCGGTAGATGGGTGAAAAAAACAGATATTGAATATCCCTTTGAGCATGGTGAAGTTATTAATTACACTTTATTTTATTAATTACACTAGAGTCCTTCCTAACTCAGTTGCCGAAGAGGAAGGAATGAGGCTAATGCTGACTTTAAAACCGTTACAGAGTTTAATGGCTGTGATAAGAGAAAGCTAAGGGTGGATCAACAACATTAAAGTTACTCCACAATACTAACCTAAATAACAGAGTGAAATGAAGGGAGCCTGTACAGAATACAAATTTTCCAAAACATGCATCCTGTTTGCAACAAGAGCCAAAAGTGAAACTGATTTTTTTTTTTGGCAAAGACATATATACGAAATGTTATATTTGGCGGAAATCCAACAAAACACATCACTGAGTACCACTTTTCATATTTTCAAGCATGTTGGTGCCTGCATCATGTTATCGGTATGCTTGTCATCAGAAAGGACTAGGGGGTTAGGATTCAAATTTACAGAATAAAGCTAAGCACAGGTCAAATCCTAGAGAAAAAGCTGTTTCAGTCTGCTTTCCAACAGACACTGGGGGACAAAGTCACCTCATAGAAGGACAATTACCTAAAATACAATGCCAAATATACACTGTAGTTGCATACCAAGATGATATGGGATGTTCCTGAGTGGTCTAGTTACAATTTGGACTTAAATGGGCTTGAAAATCTATGGCAAGACTTGAAAATGGCTGTCTCGGATTGATCAACAACCAACTTCACGGAGCTTGAAGAATTTTAAACATAATAATGTGCAAATGCTGTACAATCCAGGTATGCAAAGTTCTTAGAGACTTAACCAGAAAGACTTACAACTGTAAACGCTGCCAAAGGTGATTATATTGTGTATTTACTCAGGGGTGTGAATACTTATGCAAATTAGATATTTCTATATTTAATTTTCAATAAATTTGCTACAATTTCAGAAAATACGCATTCACTTTGTCATTATCAGGTATTGTGTATAGATTGGTGAGAAAAAAAAATCTATTTGAATTCAGGCCGTAACACAAGAAAATATGGAATAAATCAAGGGGTATGAATGCTTCCTGAAGGGACTATAGACGTGCAGTAGTACCGAGACTGGG